>NC_081421.1:63077735-63350996 GCF_949786415.1 Peromyscus eremicus
TTCCTTATTGTCGAAGTTCTTGGTGTAGGGTTGAGGCCTCTTGGGCTTTCTCCTGTCCATGTTAGCATGCCTGCTCTTTTCCTTGTGCAGCTCCTGTTCAGGCAGTCCTGTTGGTAAGACTTCATTGGTGCAACTTCTGACATTCTTAGGAGACATGGTCTCCTAGCAACACTCCCTGTTTCTCAGGCTCACAGTCTCTCCCTTCCCTCTTCCTCTGTATTCCCTGAGGCCAAGAATGTTTGTAGATATACCCTTCTTGACTGGGCTCCACAACTCTGCATTTTGAGAACAATGGGAAGTACTATTCATTATGTGAATGAGTGTTTTTCCTGCATGTCTTTCTGTGTACCACATGCCTGGTGCCTGTGAAGGTCAGAAGAGGGCATTGGATTCCCTGGACTGCAGTGAGAGATCGTTTGTGCTGCCATGTTGGAGCTGGGAATTGATTCTGGGTCCTGTTCAACAGCCAGTGTTCTTAACCCCTGAGCCAACTCCCCTCTTAGGGTCTCTTTTGAATCCCAACATTATTATTATTATTTTTTTTAAGACTTATTTATTTATTATGTATACAACATTCTGCCTCCATGTATGCCTGCAGGTCAGGAGAGGGCACCAGATCTCATTATAGATGAGCCATCTATAATGATCTATATGATCTCATTATAGGTGAGCCATCATGTGGTTGCTGGGAATTGAACTCAGGACCTCTGGGAGAACAGCCAGTGTTCTTAACCTCTGAGCCATCTCTCCAGCCCGAATCCCAACATTATTAACACTCCTGAATTCTCTAGTTTTGCTAATGCTTATTATCACTAGAGAGACTAACATAAGGAACATTCCCTTAAGAAAACCCTCCTTTTCATTTGCCCACAGTTCCAAGATGAAATGGGATTCTCCAATATGGAAGAAGATGGCCCTGAGGAAGAGGAGCGTGTTCCAGAGTCTCGGCCAGACTTCAACACCCCTCAAACCCTACGGTATGCTGGCTGAGATGTAGAAAGAAGGGATAATATGTTTCTGAAGAGGCTTGATAGTTTTGGTTGTTTTTTGAAGAAATTATAATTAATCTTCTCTCACCCTCTTGTTTAGCCCTAGAGGTGAGTTAGTTAACAAACCAGCAAACAAAAGGTCTCCTTGTTATGGGGCAGTACAGCTATAGACAGAACTGTATCTGTTTGGGAAGGGAGAGAAATCAAAGCTGGCACTGAGAGCAGCCTTTACATGCAAGTGCATATGTGGCTGAGCATCACTTTCATGCTAGAAGGTGGCATTGGATCCCCTGGACCTGGAGTTATAGTTGTGAGCCACTGGGTGCTGGGAGTCAAACCTCAGTCTTCTGCATGAACAGGAAGTGGTACAGTAAGTGCTCTTAACCACTGTGCCATCACTCCAGCCCCCTCCTTTCCCTGCTTCTATCTCCTGATGCTGGCCCAAAGCCTAAGCATGGATTGCTGACTCTGTGGACGTTTTCACTTGTTCCCCACCCACTTAGACACACCCATTCGACTGCTTGTTAATGTGCATTGCTGAGCATGCTTTCCTGGGCTCCAAAGGGCACAGCTTTCATTCTTTCTCTTCATCTCCCTCCTTCTGGCAGCTACTGGGAATCTGAGCTTGATTGCCCTGTTGTTTTCACTCCTGAAATGGTCCCTGGTAACCAAATCAGTTACCAAACCAAAAACCAAGGGTCTGGAGAAATGGCTCAGAGGTTGAGAGCTCAGACTGCTCTTTGAGAGGACCAGAGTTCAGTGCCAGCACCCACGTCAGGTGCCATCACCTGTAACAGATAGCCTCTTGTGGCCCCTGGGTACCTGTACTCACATGAGCAACCTTACATGTAGACATAAACACCCATCATGAAAAGGCGGTCTATCAGGTATATCACGTCCGTTTACAGAGCAGTTACCTTGACCCTGGAGCCTATGACCTCCACAGCCACAAGACTTTGTCCTGGCTTACAGGGCCTAACATGAGTTCCTCCTGTGAGCTGGGTCTTAAATCCAAGTGGCAAGCTACTAGTTGTACCGCAAGCAGGAGCATCTTGCCTGTCATGCTGATAGGGTATCATTTAGACTTCATAGCTGAGCAGCACCTTTGGTGATAATTTTCCACACACAGCCTGCATGGTAGTTTTGACCTAGGATAAAGACAGCCTCCAGGAAGGCTATTTCTAACTCCATGACAGCTAGATTTTTGTATGTCCTGTGACAGATGTGTGCAGAGTCTTTAGCAAAAGGAATGTACTATGTAGTTCTGGACAGCAGTTAGCAGCATTTATGGTTTATGGAGCCTCAAGGGCATCCTTGACTACTAACTAGCTCATACAGCAGTAACCTACCTCTTGCACTGAGTTTTCACCCACAATCCTTTTAAGTGAACCAACTAACCTGGGCTGTGGGGTTCACAGAGACTGAACCAACCATCAGGGAGCCTTCCTGGGTCTGAGCTAGGGCTTCTGCAGATATGTTATGCTTTTGTAGCTTGGTCTTCTTGTGGGACTCCTAAGAGTGGGAGCGGGGGCTGTCTCTGACTCTGTTACTTGCTTTTAGGACCCTTTTCCTTCTATTGGGTTGCCTCGTCCAGCTTTAATATGAGAGGAAGTGCCTAGTCTTATTTCAACTTGGTATGCCTTGTTTGGTTGATATCCCAGGGCAGCCTGCCCTTTCTGAAGGTATAGGAGGAGGAGTGGATCTGTCATGGGGAAGGAGAGGGGTCTAGGAGGGGAGGGCAAACTGCAGTCTGGATTTAACATTGGAGAGAAGAATAAAACACTAAAGGAAACATACAATACCTTAAGTCCTGAGGGTATCTTTGTTTAAACTTGTTTGCTGATTTTACCGTTCTTCCAAATACTTTTGCCAATCTTTAAGGCTTCTAAAGGTTAGCATTATATAAGGAGACATTTTTACAGAGAGTAGGGGTTCTCTCTGAAGGCCATGACTGTCCAATCTAAGCATACATCAGTTCAGCAGCTAAGGGAATACTGAAGCAAAATTTAGGTGATGTCCAATAGAGCATGGAAACCATTTATATCAGTTGGGATGCTTGGACGATCTCTGCTTCTTGTTTGCAGCTTACTTGTGTGAGAGTGATGCTCAGCAGTCTAATTGTTTACTCCTAGGAAGAAGGAACCCAGTGAGTCTGGTCTGTTTCAGGGACTTCCTGATGATATTTTGGTAATTTATTTCCAGTCTTGAGAGGTTCCCTGCAATGATGGGATGTTTGAATCTTGGAGAAAACTGGTATTCCACAATGTATTACACAGACATACATGCCGGCAAAACATTCATACACATGAATAAAAATAAATAAATCTGATCTCTGTGAGTTCAAGGCCAGTCTGGTCTATGACATGAGTTCCAGGACAGCTCGGTTGTGGGCAGGATGCACAGTTATGGTCAGGCAACACCAGAAAGGAGTTTGAATGGGTGAAAGATACTTGCATGGAGGTAGTATAGTAATGTTTGAACTAACCACTCTTTCTCTTCATCTAAGCTGCTGTGGATGTTAGCATTCTTTCTTGTTACATTGTAGAAAGTCTTTGGCAGGTTTCTGTGTTTTTGTTTTTGGTGCTAGGAATCAAACCCAGAACTCAGTTACAAAACAAGCATTTTCTATATGTAACATAAGTATAGCCTCACCCTGGGCTTTCCCTTTTAAAGAATGAATGAAGGGCAGCCAAAATGGAAAGGGCTAGAGTAGAAGGTAAATGAGAGACCACATGGTGTGCTTTTGGAAGCTTCTCCGCCATGTTGGGAAGACGTCATAGAGTAGATGTGTTGGTATAATGCTTGCAAGGATGATGAGGTCCCAGTTGCTGTGGCAGTGTATTACACTGCTTTTTTATTTTAATTTAATTTAATTTTTCTCTCTGTGTTTCATATAGACAAGTAATTATACCAAAAGAAGGTGGAAGATAATTCAAAATCTTCTTTGGCATTGCTGGAGATTGACCACAGGGCTTCAAGTATTCTAGACTTGTGCTCTACCATGAAACTCTACTCAGGCAACAGAATTATTTCATTTGAATGTAATCCTAATAGTCTGAGGAAATTATTTGGTTAAGGAGCATGGATATTGGTTATAGTGAGATTTAAAGATCCAAAGTAAATAGACATGGTGTAGAGAAATGGTTCAGTGGCTAAGAGCACTGGCTGGTCTTCCAGAGGATCCAGGTTCAATTCCCAGCTCCCACATGGCAGCTGACAGCTGTCTGTAACTCCAGTTCCAGGGGATCTGACACCCTCACACAGACACACATGCAGGCAAAACACCAATGCACATAAAATATAAAAGGAGAAAGTATATATTAATAAATGAAAATCAATTAATTTCAAAAAAAGTAAATGGACATTGTTCAGGCTTGGTTCACATGTCATTACAAGGAATTTGGTGACCTATTAAAATACACAGATTTTTTTTTTCCTTGTTGGGAATAGTTTTGAGGAACCATTGGCCAACTTGCTAAATGAACGACACCGGACAGTGAAAGAGCTGCTTGAACAACTGAAAATGAAAAAATCTTCCTCCAAACCACAGCCTGAAGTAGAGAGGCTTAAACCTCAGAAGGAGACAGTCCATCAGACGCTGATTCTAGACGCAGCACAGAGGAGCAGGCTTCAGCAGCAGATGCAGCAGGCAAGACTTTCTCATTGTCGTGTGATTGCATTATCTCGTAGCTTGACTCTGAAGCCGAAAGTGAGCAGTGTTGTAAAGTCAGAGATGGCTGTCCTGCTTCCGTGACACAGGGGCCATAGGACCCTGAGTCCGTAAGACCTTGAGAGAAGAGCAGGAAAGCAGATAAAGACCTCGGTAATTCTCAGGATGAGGGAATTCAGATTCTTGACCACGCATTCAAACTTGAGTAACTGTCAGTATTGCGTTTTCCTCTCTCAGTCTTAGTCTCTCTAGTTTGAGGTTCAAGTTTGTCTGAGTTTGTGGTTTTGTTCTGAGGAAAATATCTCAGAAATTCATACCAAGATCCTGCTCTGCTCTAATCCCTCTGAGAAGCAAGATGTGTGTGATACATTTGCAGACTTCTTGGTAAGATCTGTGTTTCTGAAATGGCAACATTATGAAATGTCAGTTTTTTTCCTTCCCAGCATGTTCAGCTCTTGACACAAATCTACCTTCTCACCACCTCCAACCCCAACCTCAGCTCCGAGGCCAGCACCACCAGAGTATTTCTGGTAAGGTTCCATACATCTATAACTCTGAAGACTTAAGTTTGATGTTAGCTTGACAAGTCATTTTTCAGGTGGATGTTATTCACTGGGTGTGATCTATGTTTCTCATCTCTACTGGATGTGTTTGGTCACTGTACCTGCTTCTTCTGTATGCTTGATAGAACACTGCGTCTCAGGAGACATTTTGAATGTCATTTTATTTGCATCCTCCTCATCTTGGGATCCTTTTTTTTTGAGACAGGGTCTCATGTAGTCCAAGGTAGCCTCAGACTCATGTAGTTCACCTTATGCTTCTGATTGCCCTGTCTCTGCTTCATAAGTGCCGAGTTACGGATGTACCCACAGTGGCCAATTTATGGGTCCCGCAGATATAACCCAGGACTTCCTGCACGTTAGGCAAGCACTCT
The DNA here is from genome assembly GCF_949786415.1 of Peromyscus eremicus. NCBI lineage: Eukaryota > Metazoa > Chordata > Mammalia > Rodentia > Cricetidae > Peromyscus > Peromyscus eremicus. The sequence goes on from NC_081421.1 coordinate 63,083,329, forward strand.
CCTAACTGAGCCTCCCGGTCCTCTCACCCTTTGACACTTCTGTTTTTAAGGATGTTGAGTTCATGACCTGTTTATTAGGCTCAGCTTTGTTTAGTATAGAATTAATTTTGCTTATGACGTTTTTTAGTGTTTTGAAAGATTTGTAAACTTTGATGGATCCTTCCACCTTCCCATTCTCCCTTTCATCTCTCCCCGCCCCCTCCTTTTTCATCCTTGTAGAATTAATAGTAGATCTGCGAAAGGAGGTAAGAAAGAACTCTCTATTGGGAGGGGCCCTCAGGTAAGAGCACCCTGGAGGAAGCCCTTTGTGGTTCTATGGTGTGTTTGAATATGCCAAACTTATTTGTGGTAAAAGTCTGTTCACTTTTTAACTGTATTTGGATGACCATGAGAAAATTATCTTTTGGTGCATATTTCAGAACATTTTGAATAATTAGATTTATTTTGTGTATGAGTGTTTTGCCTACATGTATGTATATGGGCAACATGTGTGCTTGGTGATTGTGGAGGCCAGAAGAGGGTGTCACATCTCCCTGGAACTAGCCTTATTAATGGTTCTAGTCCACCTTGTGAGTGCTGGGAATGGAGCGTGGGTTTTGTATAGAGTAATAAATACTTTTTAACTGTTGAGCCATCTCTCCTGACCTTCAGAAAATATTTCTTTAAAATCAGGAGGTGAGTGTGGTAATCCCCTTTGTTTCTAGTGCTTTGGTGAATGAGAAGGGAAGATCCTGAGTTCAGGGCTCTCCTGGGCTACAGAGTGAGACTCTCAAAAGCCTGGGTTGGGGTGTGTGTGTGTGTGTGTGTGTGTGTGTGTATCTAATATAACCCCCCCTTCCCACTCACCCCCCAACCCCACCTCACCCCACCCCCACCCCTGGTGCTGAGGTTAAAATCCAGGGCTTTGAGCATACTTCTCAACAGCTCTGCTGCTGAATTTGATTCTAACTTGGGAGTGTAACATGCATCTGCAAGACTGCAGAGTGTTCAGTGACTTCAAACCAAAGTGTGACAGGTGAATGTAGGTCCAGTCCCGAATCGCTTTGGACGAATGCAGAGTAGTCATAATGGAATGATATCCATTAATACAGACTTTTACCTGCCTCTAATCCTATGCAGGAAGGGCCCTTTTCCCTTCAGAGTTTGAGGACTGTGGTATTGGTTGTCTGGAATCCTCTCAGATGTCCCTTGTGTCCTTTATTCTCAGAAAGAGCTGGGAACCTTTGCAGAGAACTCCATCGCCCTTCACCAGCAGTTCAACCCCAAGTTTCAGACCTTGTTCCAACCCTGTAACTGGATGGGAGCTATGCAGCTCATTGAAGACTTCACACATGTCAGCGTTGACTGCAGTCCTCATAAAACAGTCAAGAAGACTGGTAGGAGATGAATGAATGAGTCAACTTCAGGTTTTGATTTGCAGTCAGAGACAAGTCTTTAATAATTTTTTTATGTGTAATTCCTTTTTTTTTGGTTAATTTTTATATGCATTGGTGTTTGACCTGCATATCTTTGTAAGGGAGTCAGATCCACCAGAACTTGAATTACAGATGGTTGTGAGCTGCCATGTGGTTGCTGGGAATTGAACCCGGGCCTCTGGAAGAGCAACCAGTGCTCTTAACCGCTGAGCCATCTCTCCAACCCTATGTATAATTCTTAAGGATGGAGCGTGCAGAATATTTATAATTTTTGTTTTCTGTATTTTATGCTTTATATTCTAGGCTTGAGTATTACATGACAATATCTTTGCTAGGGTAAAACTTAGAAGCCAAGAGCCAGAATAGGGAATCAGGAATCCTTGCTAACAACTGGACTTGAATGACATATGGAACAGTGTTAGGTTTCACGTGAAAAGTATCTGGGGTTTGGTAAAGATGAAAGTCAAAACTGTGAAGGTTTGGTCATGTTCAAGTTCTTTTCCTTTTTTTAATGGTTTATTTATTTTCCTTTCATATGCACTGGTGTTTGCCTGTATGCTTGTCTGTATGAGGGCGTCAGATCCCTTGGAGCTGCAGTTACAGACAGTTGTCAGCTACCATGTGTGTGTCTGGAGTTGAACCTGGGTCCTTTGGAGGAGCAGTCAGTGCTCTTATCCGCTGAGCCAACTCCCCACCCCCATGTTTAAGTTCTTAGTCTGATGCATTAAGATCAAATATTTGTGACTGGGGATGTAGCTCAGTGGTAAAGTACTACCTACATGTGTGACAAATGTCTATGTTGATTTCTCACTTGGAGCCTGAGTCCACAATCAACATGTCATTCAAAGTTGGAATGTCACTTGCAGTTTCTGTGTATTTTTAAATCATGTTCATATATTTACACATACACACACGGGGTTCAGGGGGAGAGATAGATCGGTAGATAGATAGATAGATGGATGGATGCATGGATGGATGGAGGGAGAGAGAGAGAGAGAGAGAGAGAGAGAGAGAGAGAGAGAGAGAGAGAGGAGAGAGAGAGAGAGAACACATATGCACTACACTACACAGGAGAGCTGTGGAAACTGTTTATCTCCTTCCACCTTGTGTGGGTCCCAGGAGTTGAATTCAGGTCATCAGGCCCTGTTGCAGTTTTCTGTACTGAACGTTCTCACTGCCATGTAGAATACCAGATTTGTAAAAAAGGATAAACAAAGTATAATTTTGGCAGAACAAAAATCTTGCTGAAGTCCTTTGTCTTGCAAAGCTTTTTAAAGAGAGAAGGGATGAAAAGATGTCTGAGGATAACAGTGTATGTGGGCACTTCTGGTTGCCCTATGTTCTTGTCTTAGTGGATAAAGTGTCCCACACAGGAATGAAAAGGGAATCAGCTTGGTTCAGCTCCTGTTAGGCAATGTTAGGTTGAAAGGACTGGAAACTTGAGGGGGTCAAGTCAGAGAAGAAGATCTCTGCTTAAGTGCTGAAATGGATGTATACACTTTTGTGAAGCTCTTTGGTCCTTGCATTGTACTGATCACAGATTTTTTTTTCTTCTGTAACAGCCAGTGAATTTCCCTGTTTGCCAAAGCAAGTTGCTTGGATCCTGGCCACAAACAAGGTTTTCATGTATCCAGAGCTTCTTCCAATATGTTCACTGAAGGCAAATAATCCTCGGGATAAGATCATCTTTACCAAGGCTGAGGACAAGTGAGTTTACTGTGAGGATCAAAAGCATGTGTTAGCGAAAGACAAGACAGTTGCTTTTGAGAAGCTTAGGTGAAGTAAGATGTGCATGATAAGGACACAGACCAAAGAAAAGCCGTGTAGATGGACAGAGTTTCCGCAGTGTCTTTTGCAGGAGATGCCACACATGTTGTGGTTAAAACGCTTTATTATTATTGTCTCATTTTATGTATATGGTGTTTGGCCTGCTTGTATGTCTGTGCGCCATGTGCAGAGCAGTGCCCACAGAGGCCAGCAAAGGGGTTTGGATTCCCTGGAGCTGGAGTTCTGCACTGTGGTGAGTCACCGTGTGGATGCTGTTATCTAACCCTGGTTCCTCTGGAAGAGTAGGCTGTGCTCCTAAGCCCTGAACCCTCTCTCCAGCCCTCCACACACATTTGTGAAGCATTTAAAGGCATTGTTTAATCTTTTGTTTATTGTAAGCCAGGCTTGTAGTAGTACTGAAAGCAGATCTTCAGAGTAAGAAGTTTCTAACCTATTGTCCTTCAGCCCAAAGACCAAAGTGGTTCTTGTTTGTTTTACCCTCCTGGCCTTTTAGTTTCTGACCCTCCTCCTCCCTCCTAAAAGGTTTCCACAGATGTGAGCCATTAGCCCGGTGTATGTGGTGCTGGGTGTTAAACTCTGGGCTTCGTGTTGCTAGGAACTGTATGAGTTACTGCCTCAGGTCTCTCATGGCGTTCTGATAGAGCTTCAGTAATTGAAATAATTTTATAATTTGGTTTTTCAAAAACACAAGGCCTTGTCAGGGGCTGGTGCTCATGCCTTTAATCCTAGCACTTGGGAGGAAGAGGCAGGTGGATCTATGAGTTTGAGTCCAGCCTGGTCTGCCTAGTAGGTTCCAGAATAGCCAAGCTTATATAGAGAAATCTTGTCGTGAAAAACAAAACAACAAAACAAAAACAAAAAGAAAAATTAGGACTTCAGATTGTCACTTTATTCTTTGATTTATTCATTATTATTGTCTGAGGCAGACCCTTATGTATCCATCATGGAACTTGAAAAGGTCATGTTACTCAAGATAGCCTTGAACTTTGAATCCTCTTGCCTCTCCATCCTAAGAACAAGTTTTTTGTTTGTTTGTTTGTTTGTTTTTGGTAGTAGAGTTTTGCTTTTTTGTTTTGTTTTATTTAGGGAGAGGGATGCAGCAGTGTTTTTGTGTAGCACATGCTAGCTTCCAGCTTAAAGCAATGCTCCTCCTTCACCACCTCCCCAGGGTTGAAATGCAGGAGTGTGCCACCATGCCTGGAACAGCTCACTCTGTGACATGCTATGCTCTTTTTGTTGTTAGTTTTGAAATGCGACCAGTCTCATTTGTGCTTGGCCAGTGCCATGTCTCTAGCCCTGATTCTGTTATCTTTGAAACTAAACTAGGGGGCACCGGAGTTCAGTCCTGTGGCCTTCTGTATGGTAGGCAAGCACTGTAACCCATGAGTTAGACATTACAGCCCTTGTTTTTTGATAGAGGGTTGTGCCATGAACCCAGGCTGGTCTTGACCGCCTCCTGGGTATTGAGAGTGTACTAGTGGCTGTTTTTGTTTCTTCCGTGTTTTTATCCCAAGGCCTCACCAAGGATGTTTGTGCAAAGAACTTAAAGAAATTTTATTTTAACAGTGCTTGGGATTAATCCAGGGTCTTGCCTATGCCATTGACCCTTGGTGTTTGGTTCTTAAAATACTCAGTACTCTGTAAATACCTGAAGGTATAGAAAGTGCTCGTGAAGCATGAGCAGTTTGGAGAGCTCTTTTGAAGAAAGGTCTGTGAAGTTAGGTTGTATCATTGCTTCTCTCTCAGTCTGTTAGCTTTAGGACTGAAGCACTTCGAAGGCACTGAGTTCCCTAAACCTCTAATCAGCAAGTACCTTGTAACTTGTAAGACCGCTCACCAGCTGACGGTGAGGATCAAGAACCTCAACCAGAACAGAGCTCCTAACAACGTGATTAAAGTGAGTGTTTGCTGCAGCTCTCCTGTGCCTCCTGCAGAGGAGCACCCAGCCCTTTCTCCTCCTCTCCGCTCTCAGGGAAGGCAGGAAGTCCCTCCAAAGGAAGACTAGTTTAAAGGATAATTCCTCCCACTGTGTTAGGTTCGTCCTGCTCTTTCCTTTGTAACATTGATCCGTTAATTTGCTCTGGAGTACCTTCATCTTAGCCTCTCTTACGGATAGTTCCCTGAGTAAGAAATGATTCAGGTCAAAGGATTCCACAAGTCCTCGCTCCTTCTAGCCATATTGTGTCTCCTTACTCTAACCTTCTCAGGTAGACAGCATTGCGTTTGTAAACCTCCACAGTGCTGCTTTCTTTGGGGTTTTGAAAGATTTGTTTTGTTTTTTCATTAAGCCTGTGTCTGTGTGTGGGTGTGTGCAAGTGTGTGCAGTGGCCCAGAGCCCTTAAGCTGTAGTCATGTGTCCTTGTGAGCCACCTGACATGGGTGCATGTGTGCTGGGAACCGAACTGGGTCCTCTATCAGAGCAGGAGCTCTTAACCACCGAGCCCCCTCTCCAGCTTCCCGTGCTGCTTTCCGTTAGACATTGATGTCAGGGTTATGCAGAATATACTTAGGAGTCAAGTGAGCCAGGCTGGTGTTGCGGCCCTGATCACTGCACCCAGGGGATGGAGACTCTGGAATTGCTGTGAGTTCAGGACTCTCCAGGGCTCCATAACAGTATCTTAGTTAAACAGAGAAAAGTAAATAAAAAGAAACAAAGGAGAAAAGATTTAAATGGTTTAAAGAGTCAGGCATTTTTTTGAGGCTTTAGTTCTGAAAGTGTTTGATCCCTTTCCCTTGTGACCCACAGTTTTGGAAGGTGGTGTGCTTACCCCTTGTTACATAGCAGGTCTGTAACTGACTTCTTGTTGATTTGGGTTTAGATCTCATTTAATAACCTCAGTCATGGACTCCTCCCTTCCTCCCTTGCTCCCTTTCCCTGCTTCTGCCTCCCTCCTTCCTCCCCTTCCTTTCCTTTTTCCTTCTTCATAGGTAGGAGTAGAGCAATCACTAAACCATATTCCTAGTTCTCCTTATTTATACATTTACTTAAAATATGTGTGTATGTGTGTGTGTGTTTCATATTTGTTCTCTCATATCTATTGTCTGCCTGAGTATGTGTGCAGCATGTGTATGCCTGTGAGGATCGGGGAACTTGGATCTATTAACTGTGGTTACAGGTGGGTGTGAGCTGCCCAATGTGGGTTTTTGGAAGTGAACCCAGGTCCTTGGTGAGAGCAGCAAGCACTTTCAGCTGTTCAACTGTCTGTCCAGCCCCGATTGTTAAGTTTTTTTAAATAACACTTACTTACCTTGGGAGGGGCATGAGCACACATGAGGTCAGAGGACAACTTGAGAAAGTCTGTTCTTCCTTCTCCAATGTGAACTCAGTTTCTCATGCTCAAGCCGACTGCCTGTCCCATTTATTCTTTTATTATTTATTCATTTGTTTGTTTATTTGAGATAGGATCTCTTTGTGTAGCTCTGGCTGTCCTGGAGCTTGCTATGTGGGCCAGGCTGGTCTTGAACTTACTGAGATCCACCTGCCTGTTCCTTCCAAGTGCTAGGGTTAAAGGTGTCTGTCACCACCTCCAGCCATTTATTTTGGAAGTGAAACTGTCACAGTCTTCCCCTTCTTTCCCCAGGATCACAGCTGTGCAACCTTGTGCTTGCTGTATAGTGGCTTTTCCACTTCACACTGCTGCTTGCTTAAGAGTAGCTTCTGTGTAAGATGAGGGTTCAGCTCTGTGTGCAGGAGCAACTGAGTGTGTGTGTGTGTGTGTGTGTGTGTGTGTGTGTGTGTGTGTCTAACATGTTCTGGAACTCACTTTGTAGACTAAGCTGGCTAGAACTCAGAGGATGCTTTTGAGTCTTAGTGGTAATCAAAATGAATATTTGCATTTAGAGATTGAACATTTTGAAATCTTCATTAATTAGAGATACTTTGTTTGAAATGCAGAAATACATAGCATTTACAACTGATATTTTTGTGTGTGAAACCATCAGCTACCCCATTTCCCAGCCTGAAAGAATATGACTTATGATTTGTGTTTTCATGCCTAGTTTTATAAGAAGACCAAACAGTTGCCAGTTCTGGTGAGGTGCTGTGAAGAGATACAGCCACATCAGTGGAAGCCTCCCGTAGAGAAGGAGGAGCACCGGCTCCCATTCTGGTTAAAGGTCTGTCCATCCTTCCACGACTCTGTGAGGCAGAAGACCCGAAAAGTTCCTGGGGAGTTAAATGATAATTTCCCAGAGTAAATTCAGGAAGAGTTTTTATACTTGGGATGTGGTTTTCCTAGAAGATTGATGCCTGGAAAAACCCTTCTTGGGACTATATCCACTAATCCTTAGAATCCAGAAAGCTAATTTTTCTTTCTCCTAAATTCTGACATGTGCTAGAGCACAGTGTTTTTATTTTCTGCAGGCCAGTCTACAGTCCATTCAGGATGAACTTCGGAACACAGCTGAAGGCGTTGCAGACGGAGCAAATGTGACCAGAGCCACAGAAGCTGGCACAGATCAGCCCTTAGAGAAAGCCTGCCCAGAACTGGGGAGTGAAACTCGATACCCACTGCTGATGCCCAAGGGCGTAGTCCTCAAGTTGAAGCCAGGATCCAAGCGTTTCTCTAGAAAGGCTTGGCGACAGAAGCGGCCATTGGTCCAGAAGCCCCTTCTTATCCAACCCAGCCCCTGTGTTCAGCCTGGGTTCAACCCAGGCAAAATAGCAACCTGGTCAAGTCAATCAGAAGTCCCTCCAGGCAACAGGGTGGTCCAGATTCCTCATCTGATCCAGCCAGCCACTGTCTTACAGCCACTTCCAGGTTTCCCTTCAGTGGCGGTCAGCGGAGAACATAGTTTTGAGTCTTCCCCAGCCCTGCCTGCTGTGCCCTCTGGTCCTGAAGCCAGGACCGGCTTCCCCCTGTCTGAGTCTCAGTCACCACTGCCTTCTTCCTCTGCTCCCAAGATAATGCTACCCTCACTTGCCCCTTCGAAATTTCGAAAGCCATATGTGAGGCGGAAGCCTACAAGAAGAAAAGGAACCAAGCTTTCTCCCTGTGTGAAGCCTGCCCCCATCATCCACCCTACACCTGTCATCTTCACTGTTCCTGCCGCCACAGTGAAGGTGGTAAGCCTACCCAGTGGATGTAATGTGATCCAGCCTGTTAATGCAGCTGTGGCCCCAAATCCCCAGACCATTCCCATCACCACTCTCCTTGTTAATCCTACTTCCTTCCCCTGTCCGTTAAACCAACCCCTCATGGCTTCCTCCATCTCCCCCTTAATTGTTTCGAGCAATCCTCTGACACTTCCTGTACCATCTATTCCTGAAGATAAGGTCCAAGTGAACTTGGATATTTCTGAAGGGAAAAATGCTCCTCAAAACCCCGACTCCACATCAAATTCCCAGGAACTAACGCCTCTCTGTGCTACTGTCTTCTCCAAAGAGGATTCTAGGCCATGGTGTTCTTCATCAGGTGTGGAAAGCCAAGAAACATCCTCAGAATCGAGCGCCTGTGGCTGGGCTATTGTTAAAACAGAAAGTCAGGAAGCATCCTCAGAATCGAGCGCCTGTGGCTGGGCAGGTGTGAAAAATGAAGAGGGTGGGCAAGCTTTAGAGCCATTGCCTTTGACTCTCCAGTTATCTCTGAACTCCACATCAAAGGATTTAGAAGAAATGGTCAAGATGGAAGCTGAGGATTGTGTGGAGGAAATGTCCAGTACCTTCCCCGAGCAGGACATTGGTGAGAAAGTGAAAGAAGAATACTCTATGGAATTAGACCGTGGCTCCCCTCAGGAGAAGCTGAGTAGTGCTAGAGAGCGGAGGAAAGAAACAGTCGTGCAGATAGAGGAGATTCGAGCAGCTTCGTCCCTTTCTGTGTCCCAAGAGCCGCCTGAGGAGGGGAGTCCAAGTGGAGATGCAGGCAGAGGAGTGCCCAAAGGCCCTCGGTCCTCCATGGAGCAGGAGATGGTGCTCAGCAGGCCTCCAGGGAAGGCTGAGGACTCGGCCATTGCTGACAGTCAGTGTGTAGGGACCCCGGCAGGACCAGACACTGGAGGAGAGAAAGACGGGCCTGAGGAAGAAGAGGAGGAGGACTTTGATGACCTCACCCAAGATGAAGAAGATGAACTGTCATCAGCTTCGGAGGAGTCTGTGCTTTCTGTCCCGGAGCTCCAGGTGAGATCCAGAGTGGTTGCAATGTGGGGACTCCGTAGAATGTTCCCTTCGTGTGTTAGAGTCATAAAGTGGGATTTGACTTTTGAATGCGTATGGAACATAATTTAGGAGGCTTGTGTGAAGTGCTTGAATCACTTGACCATACTCTGTTTTTTATTTTTGCATTTATTGTTTTATTTGTGTGGGTACGTGCATGACATGACGTGTGCAGAGGTCCGAGGACCAGGAGCAGGTGGTCATCTCCTTCATCATGTGGGTCCCGGGAATTGAGCTAGAGTGTCAGGCTTGGCAGCGGTTGTCTGTACCTGTTGACCCATCTCCCTGACCCCTTCTCCCCCTTTTTATTTAATAATTCATTCATGTTTGTGTGCATTGGTGTTTTGCCTGCATGTATGTCTGTGTGAGGGTGGCAGATCTGGAATTACAGACAGTTGTATGGGTCATGTTAGAGGAAAGCCGTCTTGAGGAAGTAGGGCAGCCTTTCAGAGGCATGTTGTGCTGCCTGTCCTGTCCTCAGTACCCTCAGGCTTCTTCTCTAATTCAGAATGGTGGCCCTGCCTCCCCTTAGATCCTCCTGACACTGCTCCTGTCCGTTGGCCTTCTGTGAGCTGCTAGGAGCCCTTATGAACATTCTGTGGGGTGCTTTTAGGAAACCATGGAGAAACTGACTTGGCTGGCTTCTGAAAGGAGCATGAGTCAGGAGGGTGAGTCTGAGGAAGAGAACTCCCAAGAGGAGAACTCTGAGCCAGAAGAAGAAGAGGAAGAGGAGGCCGAAGGGATGGAAGCTTTGCAGAAGGAGGATGAAGTGAATGATGAAGCAGTTGGAGATGCTGCTGAGAAGCCCCCTTCTGCCTTGGCGTCACCCAAGACTGCTCCAGAAGTAGAGAGCAGCATAACCCCCGCAGGTGAGTGTAGCTGACCCCCTCGGAGGACAGGTTTCCCTTGGGTGCGCATAGTGTGCAGCTGACAGAGGAGCCAGAAGGCTCCAGGGAGGAGTCTCTCTCTCCTCCAGCTTTCCTTCCCCCAGACAGACTAGGGCGCTTCCTTTGAAAATCCAAAGACACAGGACGTTAGAATCCCATCAACACTTCATGTACATGAAGCTGCTCAGTGTTTTGTTTGTGGTTCCTGCTTCTTGTGTGCGTGAGGCTATGAGCTGTTTCACTCTCTTGGTCACTCCTTCACCTTCTTTTCTGTCTTTGGAGGCAGTGTCTTACTGTACAGCTCAGGTAATGTTCTTATGCTACCTCTCTCCCATCGTAGGTGTGGGCCCTCACACTAGCTTTCACCTTTTTTTCAAGCTACTGTAACAGTGTCTTCTGGTCTCCCAGTGACTTTTGACGTTCTTGTTGCACACTCGGAGTCATGCAATGGAAGCAGGGTTGTTCTGTCTACCACATTCCTAGACACTCTTTACCCTTCTTGTGCCGAGGTTGAGCTGGATTGATGGGTAGCACTGCGGAGGATCGCATAGTTACTAGGATTGAGAAAGACTCTTTTTCACATGTACTCCCAGGAGAGAGCATCAAAGCTGCTGGAAAAGGCCGAAGCAACCATCGAGCTCGAAACAAACGCGGAAGTCGGGCTCGGGCCAGCAAGGACACCTCCAAGCTGTTGTTGTTGTATGACGAGGACATTCTCGATCGAGACCCACTCAGGGAACAGAAGGACCTGGCCTTTGCACAGGCTTACCTCACCAGGGTAGGCAACACAGTTGCTATTCCTGCCTGTCTGTATGCGTGTGGCTGCTGCTTTGGGGGCAGAGGTTTTGAATGGAAATTTGTGACTAAGGCCGTAGCTCAGTGGTACCGTTTTTGTCTAGTATGGACAAGCCTGCCCAACACAACCCAAACCAAATTTTTTCTCTACTTCACAATAGTTTTTGTCTCTGCCTTACTTGCTGGCAATTGCCACAGAGTTCTCTGACAGCCTTGAAAGGAGACCTAGAAGAGTTCAGCCGTATTTGGGATGGTTGTCAGTGCCCCATCCTCATCCCATCTCTCTTTCACCCAGGGATTAGGAGAACAGTGATACTGCTCTCCCCAGTGCCAAGTTGTGACTTCACAGATTGCGCTGAGAGATGACCTTTAGTGAGCATTAGTGAGAAGAATGGTGGTTGGTATGCAGCCTGGAGAGCTGATCTCAAGGAGTGCACCATGGTCTTGTGTTGTCTCTTGGTACCCTGTGTGTCTTCCTTCTCAGTTAATAACCCAGCAAAATCCGGTACTTGGGGCGATCAGCATGCTGCTGCTACTACGATCTGTTATTATTTTATTAACATTCAAAGGTCAGCTACTATGTACCTTGGTATGACCCATATTAGAATCCATATACAAAACTACTCTTAATCTGCTTAAATCAGGGGCTCAAGTCAGGAAGGCAAGCTTAGCAATCCCAAGTTTTGTGGCTCTAGTCTCAAGAATGTAAAGGTTGTCCAGTAGCCCCTCTGAGAAAGGGAAGTCTGCCTTGCTTCTTCTTCTGTGTCTCTGTTAACCTGGGGTGAGAGGAGAGCCTGTGCATGATAACTCTGTGACCGTGACGCCTTCTCCCGTGTCCGTGCTTGTTCTGGATGCCCACAGAAGGGATGTTGACTATTTGAAGTCTTATATGTAGGTACGAGAGGCTCTCCAGCATGTCCCTGGCAAGTATGAAGATTTCCTTCAGGTGATCTATGAATTTGAGTCAAGTGCCCAGAGGCAGACTGCTGTGGATCTTTACAAAAGCTTGCAAACCCTACTCCAAGACTGGCCTCAGCTCTTGAAGGACTTTGCTGCTTTCCTGCTCCCTGAGCAAGCCCTGTCCTGTGGACTAGTAAGTAACTGGGTATAGACTGCAGAGCAGACAGGGCTGGAATACAGTCGAGCCACACCATTCCAGTCTTCTGATGGCTTCACTCGCCCTCACCCCATTTTCTAGAGTCTTCTTAGGCCTTTCTCTGTTCAGTTCTAACCTCCTGTCGTTTCCAAGGTGTTCTCTGTAGTACCCGCAGAGACTTCGGTAGTCATATGCCTCCCCGCTTCCTCTCTAGGGAAAAGTACCCGTTTTGATTCTTTTTTTTTTCTTTTTTCTTGTGTTTTTTCCTTTGTTTGAGACAGAGTCTCTATGTGTAGCCTTGATTGGCCTGGAACTCACTATATAGAATAGGCTAGCCTTGAACTCAGAGATCCTCTTGCCTCTACCTCTCAAGTGCTGGTATTAAAGATGTACACCACTATGTCCCAGTTCCTTTTACTAAATATTTTTTGAGTGTCAGGGAAAGACATAGACAAAGACTGTAGCAGTTAAAAATATTAAGATTTCTTTTAAGAGCTTTCATTTTCATGAATAAAGTTTGTTACAATACATAGATTTATAAAAATACTCACGTATGTACTACATGATCCTTTATGGTGATAATACCTCACAGAACACTAGAGTAAAAAAGACAGCAGTCGCCGAGTGGTGGTGGCGCCTTTAATCCCAGCACTTGGGAGGCAGAGCCAGGCGGATCTCTGTGAGTTCAAGGCCAGCCTGGTCTACAGAGCTAGATCCAGGACAGGCGCCAAAGCTACGTAGAGAAATCCTGTCTTGAAAAGAAAAAAAAAAAAAAGAATCCTCGTCTAAAAAAAAAGTTGGAGACTGAGTTGAAATGGGAGGAATGGCATGTTAGGCATGGTGACTCCTACGTACCATCCTTGTACTTGGAAGGCAAAGGCAGGATGGGAAGGATGAAGGGAGGGAGAGGAAGGGAAGGAGGGAGAGAGAAAACAGAGCAGTATTCCTAGACAACTTCCACTTGGTAGAAATTGGGGTGAAGGGCTGGGCGGTGGTGGCGAGTGCCTTTAATCCCAGCACTCGGGAGGCAGAGGCAGGTGGATCCCTGTGAGTTCAAGGCCAGCCTGGTCTATAGACAGAGATCCAGGACAGGCTCCAAAACTACACAGAGAAACCCTGTCTCCAAAAATCAAAAACCAAAAGAAAAAAGAAAAAAAAGAAATTGGAGTGATTTGTGCTCATTTGATGGTGGGTTAATTGTGAATAAAATATTCACCTTCCTTCTGGCATTATTGTGAGGATTAAATGAACATATATGCAAACATAAACTTGTAAACTGTGAAGTTCCTACTTGAGTTTGAGGATCTGATTTTATAGTCCATAAAATAAAGCAACAAATAACTTGAGAGATAACTATCTCTTTTACTTGTTTGTCTGAGAGAGTCTTACTGTGTACCCCAGGCTGACCTTGAACTCAATCTCTTACTAGTACTTGAGAAATACTTATCTATTGAGTCATTCCTTCACATCTTAATTCCTTGGGTTGATAATTCCCAGGATCCCACAGTGGGGCGTTAGGATTTTAACTAGAATTCTGTCATAACCAGTGCCTCTGGCCTGTTGTTCTTCGTTCTTCTCAGCTGTGTCCTGACTCTTTCTCGTCTTCCTTCCATTCTGGTAGTTTGAGGAGCAGCAGGCTTTTGAGAAGAGTCGCAGGTTCCTTCGGCAGCTGGAGATATGCTTTGCAGAGAACCCCTCACAGCACCAGAAGATCATCAAGGTTCTGCAAGGCTGTGCAGACTGTCTTCCTCAGGACACCACGGAGGTACTCTGTCCTTCATCCTGCTCATTTGTTTTTCCCTTAGCTTTATTTATGTGTATGAGTGTTTTATGTGCATGTATGCATACATAACCAGGCCTGGTGCCTGTCCAAGTTAGAAGAGGCATTGGATTCCTTGGGAGTTGAGTTACAGATGGTTGTGAACTACCGTGTGGTGCTGGGAACCTAACCCACGTCCTCTGCAAGCACAGTAGGTGCTCTTAACAGCTGAGCTGCCGCTGGCCCCCTAGTCTGCTTCCCTTCTATTGTCATTTCTCTCTCTGCCTAATGTAGTCCGTATCTTTTCCCTCTGGAAAAGTACCATAAACTAAGGCAGAAAGAGTGTTTTCTACTGAGCTCCAGTAGGAAGCACAGGCGCATGGAGGAATGGCTACTGGAGTCCAGAGCCTGACTCACCCTCACAAGCTCTGTAGGGCCATCAGTACATTGGAAGGGATTTTGAGGAAAGTGGATGGGGAAAACTCTGGACTCCTCATTTTGCTTCTTCAAGAGACCAGTCAGGCCGGAATGGAAAGTGCTGTCACTGGGAATTGCATTTCAGATCAATACTTTCCCTCCCCACCTCACTCACTCCCCTCTAGGCAAGCAAGCAGGGAAAAGCTTGAGAAGTCTTAGCTATCAAAGAAAGGATCCTTCCAAGCAGTGGTGACACACTCCTTTAATCTCAGCATGCAGGAGGCAGAGGCAGGTGGATCTCTGTGAGTTTGAGGCCAGCCTGGTCTACAGAGTGAGTTCCAGGACAGCCAGGGCTAGACAAAGAAAGTCTGTCTCAAGAAAATTAGAATGAGCCAGTAAGATGGCTTAGCTGATAAAGTTATTTGCTGCCAAGCCTAACTGATGCGTTATAAAAACTTGTGAGTCAGATATCAGGGTGATAACCTGAATGACCAGAGAAGCGGCAGAGAAGCAACCAGTGACCTCCTATCTCTCCTTCCTCTATCCAAAAAGGCTGAGACCCTCTCTAAGCCCTGTGCTACTACTTCCTGTCTCTCTATGCTCAGTCCTCCCAAACCTCTATGGTTGATTTTGGTCAGCTGGTAGCTAGTTCTGCCCTCTGATTCAAAACAAACTTTATTGTCAGTCTTGGGAATGTCAGAATGCAATCAAAATATCACAACGATCTAAATTCAATACCTAGGACTCCTATGAAAACCGACTCTAGCTTTCATATGTATGTACTGATTCCTAGAACTTGTCCTTTGACTCCCAAAGGTGTACTGTGGCATGGGTACATCCACAGACAGACAGACAGACACACACACACACACCTAACTAACAAATAAATATATGTAATCTAAAAATAAGAGAGTTTAAAAAAAAGCTTGACCCCATGTAGAAGGCAGACTGTGGTCCCATATGGGACTGGTTTGAGTGAAGTCTAGGAAGATTCTCCATCATTAGCCTTCCCAACTCTCTTCAGCTCAAGACCCAGATGTGGCAGCTCCTCAAAGGCCATGACCACCTGCAGGATGAGTTCTCCATCTTTTTTGATCATCTGCGCCCAGCAGCTAGCCGGATGGGTGACTTTGAAGAGATCAATTGGACTGAAGAAAAAGAGTATGAGGTACAGGCCCTGAGGTTATCCAGGGGAAGGCTGTCTGCTGGAGGGGTTGGCCCAGTCTGCTTTAGTGCCTACAATTCTTGTTTAGTTTGATGGCTTTGAAGAAGTGATACTCCCTGATGTGGAAGAGGAAGAGGAGCCTGTCAAGGTGTCCACAGCCTCAAAGAGCAAGAGGAGAAAAGAGATTGGGGTCCAGAATCATGATAAGGTATACATGTTTTTGGGAAATACCTGCTTTTCATGACTCAAGCCTTGGATTAAACTCTGCATATATCCATGCTACATATAGGATAGCTCACAGTATTAAGACTGGAGATAATCATGGGTGAGGCTGTAAAGAACCCATGAGGCTTCGTTAGAAGGAATCATAGCCAGGGGTATTCCTGCAAGTTCAAAGCTAGCCTAGGCTATATGGTGATATCAGATCTCAAAAAAAAAAAGGGACAAAAAAAGGTGCTAGATAGATGGCTCAATGGTTAAGAGCGCTGATTGCTTTTCCAGAGGTCCTGAGATCAATTCCCACCACCTATAATGAGATCTGGTGCTCTCTTTTGGCCTGCAGGAACACATGCAGGCAGAACATTATATATATGATAAATAAATAAACAAATCTCCAAAAAATAAAAAAATAAAAACCAGATAGTAGTTCATGCTTGCTTTTTTCCCTAGCTCAGAGCTGCCCTTTTTCTTACCTTTGGGTTTTAATTTTTCAATTTTTGCCCATGGAAGGAAATAGAATCCTCTAACGATAAACATAGCAGTGTATTACTGTGTGGCAGCATGTAGATTATTAATTAGTGCGTATAATTTTCATAGTAATCCTGAGGAAGGTTTTATTTATATAACTAAAGTACAGAGAAGCTATTATCAGAGTGACCTCTTCAAGTGTCTGTGCTGGGACATCGACGTAGGTGACTTAGTTCCAGCTCTGGAGTCTGTTCACATTGAGCACAGAAAGAGCCTTGGGTAAAAGTACTTGAGCCAGTGGGTAAAAGTACTTGGCCAAGCCTGATGCCTAGAGTTTGGTCACCAGAACCCATATGATCAGGCTGTTCTCTGACCTCCATGCACGTGCTGTGACAAGCGTGTGCACAGATATAGTTAGAAAAATCGGTGTGTAGGAATATATCCATGTGCTTGCAGGTGACCACAGAGACCCCAAGAAGGTGTAGGGTTTCCTGTAGCTGAGGTAATGGTGGTTTATGCACCTCCTGATTTGGGGACTCCTGAACTCAAGTCCTATGCAAGAGCAGTACAGAATTGTTCTTACTGCTGCACCACTGCTTCCCCCCAGATCCGTCTATTTTTAAAGATACTCATTATTATTACTATTATTATTATTTGAAATAGAGTCTCTATGTAGTCCTGGCCCTGGAACTATGTAGACCAGGTTGGCCTCAAAGTCAGAGATCTACATGCCTGTATTCTGAGTGCTGGGATTAAGGCATGGGCCACTATACCCAGCTTTTTTTTTTTTTTTTTTTAATTTACATACTTTGTTGGGGTGGGGGCTACACATGTACCATGGAACATATGTGAAGGTCAGAGGACAACTTGTAGGTATTTTCTCCTACCATTTGGGTACCAGGATTAAACTCAGGTCCTCAGGCCTCCAGCAGGTTCCTTTAATCACTGAGCCATCTCACTAGCCCAAGAGGAAGGCTTTTTGTTGTTTTGGTTCTTTTCTTGGTTTTTTTGAGACAGGTTTTCTCTATATAGTCCTGGCTGTCCTGGATCTCACTCTGTAGCCCAGGCTGGCCTCAAACTCAAGAGATGCACCTGCCTCTGCCTCCCGAGTGCTGGGATTAAAGGTGTGTCTTGGCTTATTAAGTGAAGAGTCACTATACAAAGCCCTGTAGAGAGCACATAAGAGGACAGAAAGTCAGTAAATGGGATCTCACTTTGGAGCTCTCCAGTGCATTTCCTCAAAATCTGTTTGACTTAAGTCTGCCCCAGGCCTGTGGGCTGCTGCTTTCTTTGGATCATTGTGGATTCTTTCAAGATTCATAACAGGCTGATGTTGAGGTTGGGTCAGTGACCTCCAGGGTGATAAGATGGTACATTAGAAAAGAGTGAGTGGAGGGCTGGAGAGATGGCTCAGAGGTTAAGAGCACTGACTGCTCTTCCCGAGGTCCTGAGTTCAATTCCCAGCAACCACGTGGTGGCTCACAACCATTTGTAAAGAGATCTGGCGCCCTCTTCTGTATACATAATAAATAAATAAATCTTTTTTTTTTTTTTTTTTTTTAAAGGAAGACTGAGTGGAAAGGGCATCTTCATAACTCAGGCCTTTCAACTCAGCTCTGTTTCTTGGTTCTGAAAATCCTAGGCAACTAATCAAGCTGGGGTATCTTGTAGGAGACTGAATGGCCTGAAATGGCCAAGGACTGTTCCTGTTTCTGCCATGAGGGTGGTCCTGATTCTAAGCTGAAGAAAAGCAAGAGGAGAAATTGTCACTGCAGCAGCAAGGTGAGGAAGGTGCTTAGTATGCTGGAACTGCCTAGGCCGTACTGTGCAGGTGCTGGTTGGGTTTGTTGTGGTGGTGATTCGTGCCAGTGTGGGTGTTTTTGTTTTGTTTTTTTTTTCTCTTTCTTTTAAGATAGGGTCTCTCTACATAGCCCAGGCTGTCTTGGAACTCACTATGTAGATGAGGCTGGCCTCAAACTCAAAGAAATCCTCCCTCTGCCTCTAAAGGTATGTGCCAACATGCCTGTTTAGATGCTGTTTTCCTACTACAGATTTATGTCTTCTTGAACTTAGAAAGTGAACACATGTATCAGATTATATGCAGTACACACACATGGGCACATATATAAAACAAAAGGACCCTTTTACAAACCCAAAGTGAAACCAGGTGCCTGCCCTGTAAGCCTAGCACTAAAGAGGTAGAAACAGGAAGATCAGAAGTTCAAGGTTATCCTCAACTACACAGCAAGTGTGAAACCACCATGGGATATATAACACCCTCTCTCAAAACAAAACTAACAAAAGAAATGTCAGGTAGATTTTGCTTTTGTTGTTTGTTTTTTTGTCTTCAGATAGTGGCTTATTACATAGTGCAGGTTGACTTCAAACTCACTGTCCTCCTGTCTCTGTGCTCTCAGCGTTGGGACTACTGGCATGAATCACAGCAGTCCATTTTATGTGGTACTGTGATCAATTCCAGGGTTCTTTGTATGGCAGGCAAGTACTCCACCAATTGAGCAACATCTCTACTCTAGCTTTTCTGGGTGGCAATAGTTAGTTTTAAAGATTTACTTATTCATTGTGGATACAGTGTTCTGTCTGCGTGTATGCCTGCAGGCCAGAAGAGGGTGCCAGATCTCATTATGGATGGTTGTGAGCCACCACGTGGTTGCTGGGGATTGAACTCAGGACCTCTGGAAGGGCAGCCAGTGCTCTTAACCACTGAGCCATCTCCCCAGCCCCTTGTATTTTTGAGATAAGGTCTCTTGTAGCCATTGCCAGCCTCAAATTTACCATGTAGCCAGTTCACCTTGAATTCCTGCCTCCACTACTTAACTGCTAGGATCAGTTGCATTTTGCTTTTTAAATTATTTCTTTCTTTTCATTTTATGTGCATTGGTGTTTTGCCTGCATGCATGTCTGTGAGGGTGTCAGATTCCCTGGCACTGGAGTTACAGACAGTTGTCAGCTGTCATGTGGGTAACTGGGAATTGAACCTCTGGAAGGGTACCCAGTGCTCTTAACCATTGAGCCATCTCTTCAGCCCCCTACAGTTACATTTTGCTTTTTAAAGAGAGTCTTTGATTTGAAGAAATTACAGTCCACACCTGTAATCATAAAACTTTGTAGGCAGAGACAGGAAGCTGGGAACTAAGATCCTA
Source organism: Peromyscus eremicus (assembly GCF_949786415.1). Lineage (NCBI taxonomy): Eukaryota > Metazoa > Chordata > Mammalia > Rodentia > Cricetidae > Peromyscus > Peromyscus eremicus. Next base: position 63,102,650 of record NC_081421.1, read on the forward strand.
TATCGCATGTTCCAGGCGGCCAGGGCTACATAGAGACCCTGTCTTAAAAAAAAACTAGTGGCTGAAGAGACAGTTCAGCAGTTAAGAACCTGGCTGATCTTCTAGGGGACTTGGGGTTCTATTCCCTGCACCTACATGGCAGTTCACAACTGTCTATTATTCCAGTTCCAGAGGATCCATTGCCTTCTAGCCTCTGTTAGCAGTATAGGCACATGGTATACCATACATGCAAACAGTCTTATGATATGCAGAAAATAAAAATAAACAAAATCTTCAGAAAAACCCAGATAAATAAAATAGAATCCCTTGAGTAATACTTGTGGAAAGGGAAATAAAAGCACACTTCAAGCATTTCCCCTAGACTTGTTACTGTCTGAGGCTATTCTCTGTGTAGTTCATGCTGACCTCATGTTCTTCTTGCCCTAAGCTTGGTGTCATTATCGTTACAGGTATGCCCACACTGGACACTTAGGGCTTCTTTTCTTTAAGTCAAATAAACCTGTGAGCAAAACAGACTAAAGATAACTTTGGTTCTGCAGAGTGAGTTCATTGGCACACAAACGCAGTCCTCTGAAGCATGCTGGCTAATGTGCTGAGGAGCAACACGGGCTGCACCTTGGAGGCCTGAAACATGGGCAGGTCAGGACGTTTTTAACCTAGAGCCCCCTTGCAGGTCTGTGACAGCAAATGTTGTAAGAGCAAGGAGGCCCTCGAGCTGGTGGGCAGTACCCCCCTCCAAGAGGCCAGCTCTATGCCCGGAAGTAAGGACGCAGGACAAGGCAAGGACATGCTGGAAGAGGAAGCCCTGGAGGAGCAGGAGAATACTGCAGCAACCCAGATTAGGACTGGCAAGGCCACCAGAAAGGGAGAGACACCCATTCCAGGTGAGTAACCTGACTACCAAGCTAGGACTTCCCTCCTCCTGTGTCAGCCTCATTTCTCTACACTGCAGGAAGCCTGATGGGCCGGGCTAAATGGCAACCCCTTTTCCCTTTCATCTTTCCCACGAAAAACCGTTAGGAAACCTGGCAGTGGTGGCACTTGGGAGGAAGGGACAGGCGGATCTCTGAGTTTCAGGCCAGCTTGGTCTGCAGAGTGAGTTCCAGGACAGCCAGGGCTAAATAGTGAGACCTTGTCTCAAAAATAACAAAACAAAGATTCCTGACATCTTCTCCTAGTCTTGTTTTGTCCTTTGCTTGGTGGCTCCCCATTACCTCCACCGTCTTTCCAATGGAACTGTTCTAGTAGCTCCCCAGACTTGTGATTTTCAGTGTACACCTGATCCCCACATTCCTCCCCTGCAGGGTCAACAGCAGGGAGTACTTTGCTGAACTCTGCAGAAGTGACTCTCATGGAGCAGCCCTTGGAGGGTCCAACATTTTGTTCACCAGAGACTCCTCGGCTTCCTCCTCAGACTGGAGTTGTACTCTCTGTCAGGAGAAACCAGGCTGGGCCTGACGTTGTCTCCTGCCTTGGTACATCCACCATACTTCCTGAAGAGGGTGAGGACCAAAAGGCAGCTGCTAATTCAGAGACTACCATGTCACTCCCAGATGCATCAGAAACCGAGACACAGCCAGGCATTGTGGAGCTCCCTGCTTCCTCGAGGACCAGAGAGGCAGGGAGAAGACACACCTACGGGAAAGCAGGTTCTCAGAGCTGGCTACTTGAGGGCAGAGTTGAGGCAAAGACAGACCACACGGTGGCCTCTGTCTGTGGAACTTCATCAGGAGTCGATGTCTCAGCAATCACTCCTAAAACTGCCAGAGGGGTCATGGCTGAAGATAGTGGAACCCAAGGCAAGGGTCCAGAGGGGACTCTGCCAAAAGCCTCCGAAGCTACCGTCTGTGCCAACAACAGCAAGGTCAGCTCCACCGGGGAGAAGGTTGTACTGTGGACAAGGTAGGTAAAGACGAGCTGTGTTTGCAGAGTGTAACACGATCCCAGCAGACCCTCAGGCCTAACCATGCTGCCTGGATTACAGGGAAGCTGACCGAGTGATTCTCACCATGTGCCAGGAGCAGGGTGCACAGCCTCACACCTTCAGCATTATCTCTCAGCAGCTGGGAAATAAGACCCCTGTGGAGGTGAGGTGGGAAGGGGCGATGATGATGGGGAACAAAGGCAAGAGGATGGGACAACGGGGTTTACAGTCAGAAGGAGACAGGATTTTCACTGTGTCCCTGGCTACCCTAGAACCATGTACATCAGGTTGGCCTTGAACTCAGTGATCCATCTGTCCCTCCCTCCTGATTGCTGGAATTAAAGGTGTGTATCACCTCTAGTTTTGTTACTTGGGGCACTCTCCTATCTGTACAGAAGACACTCACTCTGTATGGTAAGCGGGTGCCCAGTTCATCATGAGACTGGAACCGTGAGCACAACCCTTTCCTTTGCTAGGTCTCCCACCGTTTCCGAGAACTCATGCACCTCTTCCACACAGCCTGTGAGGCCGGCTCGGAGGATGAGGACGATGCCACCAGCACGAGCAATGCAGACCAGCTCTCTGACCATGGGGACCTGCTGTCCGAAGAAGAGCTGGACGAATGAGACCCTGGGACGGTATGGGTGTCATCTGCCAGCACCAAACCAACAGCCTTCTGTGGGAGGGTGAACTGTGAACTGCTGTGGATCTAAGGACAGAGTCAGTCTGGAGATAGCTCTGTGGCCTGTGTCTCTCTCAGGGACCTCAGTGAGGACCTTACAAACTCTCTGTAACTAGCACAGAAGGAGATAGCACACATGGGCTTGGCTCCTGGTCTGGTGATCTCAGTGTTTTCAAATGGACAAATGCCTAGGTCATGTAGCAGGTTCCAACACACTGGGTTCCCGCACCCAGCAGCTTTTATTACAAATTATCTCCCTAATGCCCCTCCCTGGAACTTCAGTTGGAAAGGCTGTCACCCTCCTGGTAACACTGGGCCAGGCTGTATAAGTCCTGCAGCAGCTCTTCCATGTCATCCTGCTCCACCCCAGCATCCATGAAGCTAGCCCAGCGCCGCAGGTCAAGTCTGGTGAGCTCTTCCGCCAAATCTCCCAGGGTCTGGTGCAAGGATGAAGATGAGCGCAGGGCCCCAAACACAGGGATGCTCTGCACTGCTGCAGATGGAGAGAGAATTGATGCTGAGTGGACTGGATTCTGCTCTAGCACTGGTAGACTGGCGGTGAAGTTCAGCAGGCAAGCGTGGTTGCCGTCTGGTGTGCCAGTAAGTACTCCAGAGCAGCTTGTAGTCGAGTAGAGGAATGCTCAACTGTGAACTTTTCTTTAGCACTTTTAATTCAAGAAGAGAAAGAGTAAAACTGCTCCTGTGTAACGGAAGTGTTAGTTTTCTTCATGTCTTACCTGCGCCCTTGGGGGGGCCGTCCAGGGCCAGTCCCTTGTGACTTAAGCCTGAGAAGAGGTGTGGGTAAGGAGGGGCCACTCGGCAGGGAGTCAGCAGCAGATACGATGAGCTGCAGGTAGAGAGTGGTGATTCAGGGAGCAGGGAGGCAAAGGCTGCTGGGTGCAAAGGCTGCAGGCAGCCTGCAGAAAAAGGCAAGTGGGATACTGACCTTAAAACTCTAGGATGGTGCTGTTGTAAATACTGGGCCAAGACTTCTTCTCCAGAGGCACATGCATGGAGAGCGGAAGGCAAAGGCGTTCCTGGGCTGAGCTTACTGCCAGAACAGAGCCAAACCCACATTTACTCTTTGACGGCATGAGTGGAAGCTAAGAATTTGTACATTCTTGGACCATCAATTCATCAGCCCAGGGCTTGTTTTTAACATGAGGCATTTATGGTGGTAGGAAGAAAGTGTCCCATTAGAATGCCTAGACATTAGGGAGACAAAGACATGAGCAAGTCTTACAAGGGCCTCTCAAGAACCCAGTCTTTACCTGGTGTGGTTTGCTCTGTCTATACCCCTCAGCACCACTGACTGGGCAAAGCATCGACTTCCAGCAGAATGCCCACAAGCAGACAGTGGGGTCCATGGGGTGGCTCCTCCCAGCTGCACCAGGATGTCAGGAAGTGACTGCCCTGGAACCAGTGGGAAGGGGATGATTGCTTCTGCTGTCACCACCTAGAGACCAGGAGGGATCGGGTTACAGAGCCTTTCCTCACTCTGGCCCAGCCCCTTGGAAAGCTTCTTACCTTTCTCCCCGAGAAACTCAGCAGGTCAGCCAAATGAGCCATGGGAACCATGGAGGAACGCAGGCGATAGGGAGCAGTGACCGTGTCCAGGGCTGTAGCCAGGATGGCGCTACAGTGGAAGGGCAGAGTGGCCTGTCAGGTGGGACAGGAGGGGAACACTGGGTCATCTGGGTGTGGAAAAACGTGGGGGCAAAGCAGCAAGCGCAGAGATCCAGGGAATGAAGTAAGGCTGTTTCTCCTGAGGCTGGACAAACATGAGGTGCTAAAAGGTCAACTTCAAGCTGGGAACCCGACTAGGTATTAAAAATGCTTCCCAAGTATATGCTGGGGTCCTAGGTTCAGTCCCTAGCAACACACGTCACAGGGGTTAGAGAGAAGGAGCAGAACCACGTAAACAGGCTGACACAAACCGAGCTTCGAGCCTTACGTCATAGTGTAGGTAAGGGAAGTTGGCAGGCGGCTTGGGTCGCAGGCCCAGGTTCCCTCCCAGGGATAAGGGACAGACAAAAGAGCTGTACCCAGTCAGGTTCACCAGACCAAATGCTGTGTTTAAGAGACGATAGATATTCTTCTGGGGCTCCTGGTAAAAGAAACGAGAGTGGTTTGCTCCACACACCTTCCTCAGTGGGGTCCTCTCCTTCCCACCAACTCCGCCGTTTCGCTTCCAGCTTCCACTCACCCCAAGATTGTGGGGACCAGGGAGTAGACCCCATGTTATTACCCCCCGTCCTGAGTACTCGTCCTGCAGTAACTCTGCAGTCTTGGCACCTACTCCAGAGAAGCCATCGTGCAGGTCACACAGGATCTGGAAGCCCTGGAAGAAAGATGAAGGCCAACAGAAAGTAGACTGCAGGATAAGAAGAGCTTTTGCCCCAGCATGCATCTCGCCTCAGAGAGCTACCTGCAAGTAGTCACATTCTTCCACATAGAAGTGCAGTCTGTCCTCCAGCTCTTCCAGGTATCTGGGCTCCTTCAGGACACTCTCTCCTTGGCCGAAAGCCTCCAGCCGACCTGTTTCACTACCAGAAATCACCATGGTAGAAGACTCGGGCCTGCCCTCAACTCCTCAGTCTGCTGTTGTAGAGGGGGCAGGTGAGCTGGGCTCCAGCCTCTGGAGTCCCCTTACCCGTCATGGTTGTACTTCTGGATCACGCAGATGCTCCGCGGATGGAGATGCACTCTGAGGAAGTCTGACCAGACTCTGATGCTGTTCTCTAGGGATAAATGGGTTTGGATTTGTACCAGGGATGACTAGTGGGCAGCCATCCCCCAAGTCCCTGCTCTGTTCAGTCTCCAGCCTCAAGGGATAGCTCACCTTTGCCATTTTGGAGAGGTTTGGCCCTCCAGACACCATCAGTACTCAGAACTCCCTGGGAAGGGTGAGAAAACTGACATTTAGTTCTAGGAAGGTCTCCTGTATCATGGGTTTATCTTATGTGTGCCCCTGTGAATTTATGTGCACCACAGGCATGAGGTGCCCAAAGCTGGAAGAGGAGTTAAATCCCCAGGAACTGGTTACAGGTTGTTGTAAGCTGCCCAACGGGCATTAGGACAAACTCAGGGTCCTCTGTACGAACAGCTAGGACTCTTAACCTCTGAGCCAGATTACAGGTTCCTGCCAGTTTAGAGCCAAAGCTGCTTTTTCCAAAAAAAAGAAAAAAAAGAAAAAACCAAAACGAGTGTTTCTAGGGCATTTACAGTGACTAGACTTCATCTTTTCTGCTCCACACAGCTACTTAGCTTGCAGTAGGTTTAAAGGTTTGGGGCAGAGCCCATCACCTCTGCGCTCAGAAGGTCCTGGAGGTTAGGGTTCTTTGGGTATGCTTCTTCTCTGTGTGTGGTGAGCTTTCCTTGCCTGAAAAAGAGTGGAGATTAAGTAAAGGTGTCCCTTTGATGATCTCTCCAGCCTTCTATGCACACACACCGGACCCCTCACCCTCTCTCATACATCAGATACACACCATGCTACTGCAGCCTCTAGCTGCCGGTCCTTGTAGAGAGCACCTTCTTCCTTTAGTGTGTTCAGACTGCCTGCACAGAAAGAAAAGAAGCAAAGCCTAGAGGATAATCTCCTCCCTCAGACTAACCTGTTGTGGCAGTGTCTATGGCACGTGGCAACTTTTTGTTTTGCTTTTGAGATGAGGTCTTCCTATGCATCCCTGAATGGTTTACACTGTGTAGACCAAGTTGGTCTTGAATGCAGAGATCTACCTGCCTCTGCTGGGATTAAAGGCGTGTCCAACCGCGCGGAGCAATGTGCTTGGCCTTTTAAAGCCTACTTGGATATACGTTAGATGGGATGGGTAATCTGGACTCCATCTTTCTGTCAGTAGCTTAACTGTACACTGCCCATTCCAGAGCCAGCTCTAGAGTTGAATAGTCTTGCTTTCCAGCGTCCTCTGGGGGCCTGTCCCAGGTGTGGGTTCTCCTGTGAACTAATGCTAAGGGCCTCACACACAAAACGACACAACGTGGCTGAGCTCCGCCACCGCCTCACCTTTCAGATCCATGAGGATGAGTCGCGGCGTATAGGTTTCCTGGCCATGTAGCGTCCGACCGGTTCGGTACAGGACGTCAGGGCACAGCTCCCCCGGCGACTCTTCGCCATCCATCGAATATCTGAGCGCAGCATCCTGCAGGGTGCAGAGCGCTGAGCGGAGTGGGAAGGAGGGCCGTGTACCTTCTGCAGGGAGCGCCGGGCCGCCGCTAGGGGACTGACCTGCTGGTTCCACCAGTGGGCCCCGACGAAACCCGCGAAATGTCCCAACTGCAGCGTGAGCACCTCGCGGGCCCCGCCCGCCATGCCGCCGTGGCTGCGCAGCACTCCACCGGCCCGGGCCGCGGGGACCCAGGGGCGGGCCCCGCGCCCTATTGGCGCTTGAGCACGTGCTTCCCCGTTGGCTACACGATTCGTTAGTCTCCGAGAAGCGGCCTAGGCCCCGCCTCTTCCTCTCCTGAGTTGCCGGAAGCTGCTGCGTCCCCGCTGGCGTCATGCCATTCCCTCTGGACTTCCGAGGGCGCCTTTTTTGGCCAAGGTCATGGAAGGGTCTCTCTCTCTCATGTTTCTGTCACTCTTCTCGCAGATGCCTCCCTCCCCTAGGTAATAATTCACGCGAGAAAAAAACCTGACGAGGAACTCGAGGCTCCTCTGAATCCTCCCACTCACCACCTTACCCCACCCCTAAGGTCCCAGCCTGGCTAAACCAGTGGCCATCTATCTGCTGCTGTTACATTATGGAAAAGATTGTAGTCCCCTTTTGGCATGTACAGATGTTTCATTTGCACTTCTGCGCTGTTTTTATTTACTTTTTAATTTGATTTGTTATTTGAGTTATTTTTGGAGACAGGCTCACTGTGCAGACCCAGGCTGGCTTCAAACTCACAGAGATCCTCAGGCCTCTGCTTCCCGAATGCTGAGATTAAAGGCATGTGCTACTAATAAGGCTGGGGACATCCTTTTATGTATTTATAAGTTTTTTTGGATATCCAGTTTGCAAAGAATTTCCAAGCCGCATGTGATGGCACAAACCTGTGATCCCTGTTCTTGGAAGTGGAGGGAGACCAGATCAATTCTTAGCTCCATATCTAGTTGAAGGCTCACTTGGGCTACTTGAGAGACCATGTCTAAGGTACAAAACAAACTCAACAGATTATTATTCCCAAATGTCTTGCTTATTTTTTTTGGGGGGGGGGGAGTGGCTGTCTGGTATTTATAGCAGTAATTATTCTGAACATAAATCCATTGTTAGTAAAACCTATAGAAAATACTTGCCTGGTGGTGGTGATGCATGCCTTTGATCCCAGCACTCTGGAGGCAGAGCCCGGTGGATCTCTGTGGGTTCGAGGCCAGCCTAGTCTGCAGAGCGAGATCCAGGACAGGCACCAAAACTACAGAGAAACCCTGTCTCGAGGAAAAAAAAAAATACCTTCTATTGAACAGCATTTTGTCTTTATGACTATGACATCTGTTTTATGCTTTGGTGTGATCAGTTTTTAATATTTGTGTGCGGGTGTGTTCAACCCACAGCATTTGTAAGTCAGAAAGCAAGTGGAGGGAATTGGTTCTGTAGGGCCGGGTGGGTCCTCAGGTTCAAACTCTGGTCTTCAGGCTTAGCAGCAAGCACTTCTTACATTGAGCCCTCTGCCTGGGCCCGTTTCTTTATTCATACTTACATTTTTATTTGGGGTTTGTCGTGAGAATTCCTTTTCTGGGAACATCTACTACTATATCCTGTACGTGTAAGAAATGTTGAATAACCATGTTTTCTTTCAAACTCAATAAAACAAACTGTGCTTGAGTGGTTGTGCTTGTGACCCCGAGAATATTTCCAGCACAAAGGATTCTGCCAGATATATATGGCTATGACAAGCTTCAAGTTCATCAGTTACAGATGAGCAGGAGGCATCAGGCCCCGCTGTCCCCTAGCTGGTGGTGGGTGCCTGCTTGTCCTCTTGAAACTGAAACTCACCTAGTGTATGACTCAGCTCCATGACCTAAGGAAACATGCAGTCTTATCTAAGTCTTTGCCTCCTCATCAGTGAGATGGAGGAGGCCCGGTCCCAGGACATGGCAGAAGAGGACAGGGATTTCTTCCAATGAAGGGTTTTAACTTTTTGGTGGTTGTGGTGGGGGTGTGTGTGTGAAACAGGTAACCCTGACTGTCCTGGAACTCTTTGTAGACAAGGTTGGCCTCCAACTCACAGATGTCCCACTTTCAAGGGAGGACTTAGAAAACTCCACTGATTTGTTTAGCTGGAGAGGTGGCTCAGTTGTTAAGGACGATTGTTGCTCTTACAGGACCAGCTTTGGTCCAAGCACTCATACGGATCCATATTTCCAATGTCAGGGGATTCAATGCCCTCTTCTGATATCCACGGTTACTTCATGCATGTAGCGTACATAATACTCATATACATAAACTAACACATTTAATGATAAAACAGTTTTAGAGCTGGAGCGATGGGCCAGTGGTTAAGAGGACGTAACTCCTCCGGAGGCCTGGAGTTTGGTTTTCATCATTTGTACATGCAGCTCAGCATGCTCGCAACTCTTTCTAGCCCAAGGGCAACTGATACCACAGGGCACACACAACATATACATCACATACACTTAACATAGTCATATAGGTCCCTGAGGGCACACACTTAACATATACACATCACGCACATGGATATTTAAAAAAAAAAAAAAAGCCCACTTTTGTGCCAAATCACTATGCTAGCCATTTTTAATTTTTCTCTACACTGTATCCCTTCCTGCAGAATTGTGTATTAAAATCCATTTTTACTAGACTCTTAAATTTTAGTTTCAACTATCTTAAGTCCAACCTGGGGAACCAATGAGTTTATTGAGTCTACTTACAGAACATGAGTGAGGAGTTGTTTAGGGGTGACCCCAAAGCCTCACCCCACCGGGGTCAGCCTGTCCTGTGTGCCCACCACCCCACCTTCCTAGAGATTATATACTCTAACTAATCTCTCAGACCCAGAGGACAAATGCAATTATGATAGAATTATGCACAAATAGCTGGGAGGAGCTATCAGAACCTTAGATGAGGCTCTAAGAACATCAGTTGGGGCTTCCCAGGACTACCAGTAGGCTTGTAGGATGATTTGTAAGGCACAGATGATTTTTTTTTAAAGATTTATTTATTTATTTATTTATTATGTATACAGCATGTATGACTTCATGCCAGAAGAGGGCACCAGATCTCATTACAGATGGTTGTGAGCCACCATGTGGTTGCTGGGAATTGAACTCAGGACCTCTGGAAGCGCAGTCGGTGCTCTTAACCACTGAACCATCTCTCCAGCCCGGCACAGGTGATTTTATGGGTATGGGAACAAAAAACATTTGCTGGTTTTGAGCCTGGGAAGGACTCATATTTCCTGAACCTTCTTCCCTTTCATGCCAATTAGCCAAGAGCATTGATTGTTAAATTTAGTTCTCACTAATGGGATCAGAGTGTGAGGGCAGCTGAAGTTCTGGGTGAACATGAACAGCCATGGTCTGGTGTGGGGATGCTGAGTGTGTGTAGCGGATCGACTGCAGCTTCCTTGTCCAGAATGACTGTGGCCTGAGACTGGTCCCTAGAGCTTAGCTTCCCCTCCTCCTCCCCACTGCTGTCCAGGCTCATTGCACACCGCGTCTTAGCTTTTCCATGTGTGTCTGTTTCTTCATACCCCAGTCAAACCAAGCCCTAAGTAGTGCAGGTCAAGGCCTGAGACCCAGGCAGCACTTAGGTCAGGGTAAAAGAATACAACCATTTTGATCAGTGCTTACTAGCCTGGTTTGAGTCTTGGCACACCCTTTTTGCAAAATGAATGACTTTGCTGAGCTACTCTGTTTTTGCTTGTCTGTTCCTTTATGCAACATTGAGGTTATTCTTTGTTTCTAACACTGGGAAGCAACATTTTCTGCAACGGAGTGGTACAGATCACTGGGGAAACACTATTACTGAGCTACATGCAGCCCAACCCTGATCTTTTTTTTTTTTGGGGGGGGGGCAGGGTTTCTCTGTGTAGCTTTGCGCCTTTCCTGGATCTCGCTCTATAGACCAGGCTGGCCTCGAACTCACAGAGATCCACCTGGCTCTGCCTCCCAAATGCTGGGATTAAAGGCATGCTGCGCCAGCACTGCCTGGCCAGCCCTGATCTTTTAATACAGCAATAATTTGCTGCATGGACTTTTGTCTGTTTCATTGGCCTATTCCAAATTCAGTCTTTAAATGCTATATTTTTAAAAGTGTCTCAGGCCGAAGAGACGGCTGGGCAGTGAAGCGCATGAAGTGAGTGCACCTGTGGTGGATCAGATCCCAGCACCTCTGCCTGGCAGTTCACAATGCCTGTTAACTCCAGCTTTAGAAGACCCAATGCCCCTGGCCATCACAGGTACCTGTACTCACACCCACACATGCAAACACAGAAGGAAAAATGAACCTTGAAAATGTGTTTTAGGTCCTGGTAAGTTGCTGTGGAATAATCCTTTTGTATACTGTAAAGATTTGTCACTCAAATTGGTTTACTAAAAATCTGATGGGCCAGTAGCCAGGCAGGAAGTATAGGTGGGACAACCAAACTAAGAATGCTAGGAGGAAGGGCAGAGTTAGGAGTTGCCACAGACACACAGAGATAAGCAAGATGGACATGCCGTACTGAGAAAAGGTACCACGCCACGTGGCAAAGCATAGATAAGAAATAGGGGTCAATTTAAATGTAAGAGTTAGCTAGTAACAAGCCTGAGCTATTGGCCGAGCATTTATAATATAAACTTCTGTGTGTTTATTTGGGAGCTGCTGGTGGGACAGAAATGTCCACCTAATGTATGTATTCATGGAAACACCAAACAAGCAATGGGGAGGGGACGTGGCTGTTGCTGACAACAGGAAAGTAGCAGCTAATAAATGGAGAAGTAATAGGTTTAGAGATGGCTAATGTGGTAAAAGTGCTTGTACTGGGGACAGCAGGAGACTTTTGAAACTGCAATCCCAGCCCCAGTGACATATTTCCTCCAAAAAGGCCACACCTAATCCTTTCCTAACAGTTCCACCAGCTGGAACTGTTCAATTATTCAAACGCATGAGACTATTGGGAGACATGACATTCAACCCATCACACCAGCTCACTGATGTGTAGTAGCTTTTCATAGAGTCCTAGAAACTGGACTATGCAGGCAGGCTCACTGGGTCAATGCTTGCTGCCTGTTTGATTTCCAGGACCTGTATGGTAAGAGGATAAGGGAACAGCTCCTGAAAGTTGTCCTCTGATCTCCAAATGGGCACTGTGGCATCCGAGTGCCCATGGGCACAATAAATAACTGTAAAACAGTTTTTCAAATATTGAATTATGAACATCAGAATTGTGGGTGGACCTTATTAAAGCCTTATAAAATATGGCATTTGAGAAGAATCTGCATTAAAACCAGGCATCTTAGCACTTGAGAGGTAGAGGAAAGAGGATTAGTGTTTAAGGTTAGTCTGGGATACATAAGACCCTATCTCAAAAAACGAAAACCAGCCTTACCCTGTTGGGTGTGTATGGAAGACAAAGTGGGATGCCTGGAGTTACTGTAAAAAATGTCAATCAGCTTCAGAGTTCTGGTAACCTTCCTCAAAATGTCTGGGAAGCTCAAAGTCCCCAGAGGTGGACATTCGTGCTGGCTAAGCAGAGCTGGCTCCCTATGGGGAGAAGTGGCCCTATTCTACAGTGTGGCACCTGCACCTAGAGGGCAGAGCTGGGTGGTTCCATGTCCAAGACCTATGGAGGATGGCAGAGAAACAGCCCAATAGTGTGGCCTGCCAGACCCTCCAAGCCCTGGAGCTGCTGAAAAAGTGGGAAAGGACCAAGATGGGTGCTGCAAACTAACAGCACAGGTCAGAAAGATCTAGACAGACACGCTGGACAAATGGCAGCTGCCACCAGGCAGCATCAGAACAAAGGGAGCAAGGACCATAAATCACCACCTTCATTAAGAAACAAAGAACCAAAAATAGAGCTAAGGAGATCACTGTTCTTGTTTGCCAGCTTGACAAATGTACCAACTAAAACCCAAGCAGCTGTCACATCTGTGAGGGATTATCTTGACTGGATCATTTGAGGTGAGAAAGACTCAACCTAAATCTGGGCAGGGTGGGCCATGCCTTTTGCTGGCAGCCCATGTAAAAGGACTTGGAAGAAAGCTTTTGATTTTTGCCTGCTTGTGTAGCTGAAGGTTTTTTTGTGTCCCGCCCAGTCCACAGCCACTCAGACCCAAGTAAACACACGGAGGCTTAAATTAAACTGCTCGGCCATTAGCTCAGGCCTACTCGACTAGCTCTTACACTTAAACTCAGCCCATTTTCATTAATCTATATATATGTCACCACGTTTTCCATGGCTTTACCTGTGTGCCATTACATGCTGCTCCCTGGACGGTGGGCTGGCGTCTCCTGACTCAGCCTTCCTCTTCCCAGAATTCTCCTTGTCTGCTTATCCTGCCTATACTTCCTGCCTGGTTACTGGCCAATCAATGTTTTATTAAACCAGTGTACAAAAGCATTATTCCACAGCATGCTTGACACAACTCTGACAAATTTTCCTGCTGAATACCTCACTGGTATTAGAACCTACAAAGCTGAGGACCAGCCTTGTAGGCAAAACAGCTACCAGATTCTTGGCCTTTCATTGGTAGACAGCTTATTGTTGGACTAGCCAAACCACTGCCTGTAAATGACTCTAATGAACCCCCTCAAATAAAATAATTTATTTTATTTGAGACAGGTTTTCTCTGTGTAGCCCTGGCTGTCCTGGAGCTCACTCTGTAGACTAGATTGGCCTTGAACTCAGATCAGCCTGCCTCTGCCTCCTGAATGTTAGAATTAAAGGCACAGAGCACTACTCCTGACTATATAAATAAAGATATTTATAATATTTAATAAATCCCTCATATATATTATGTTTCTTTGAAGAAACAACTGAAAGAACGAATTAGTCAGATCCCTGAGTAATACAGGTGAAAAAATATATATATTCCCCCCCAAGACAGGGGGTTGGCCTAGAACTTAGAGATCTGCCTGCCTCTGCCTCTTGAGTGCTGAGACTAAAGGCGTGCGCCACCACCCTCCTGCTGGAAAGGCCACTCTTAAGTATTGACTGTGCAGTGCCAATGAGAGAGAGCCTTACAAAGTGATGAGCTTCCCCAAAGCAATGCTATCACTTCCCAGCTCTCTGCTGGTAGAGATGAAGCCTGCAGTAAAGCACTGCTTAGGAGCAGTGCTGCCCTGTGGATTTAGGGTCAGCTGCCACTGCCGTTAATGCACATGGCACTGGATGGTCACAGGTGTGGCGTTATCCTCTACTGTTGTCCGGGGTTCTGTGTCACAGAGCCTGTACCAAGGCCCTATAATGGAAGGCTGTGCTACTTCCTTTGCTTCAAATTATTTTGACAGGGCTCTTAATTAAAAAAAAAAAACAAAAACAAAAAAACAATTATATGCCTAGGTGTGGTGACACATGATAATCCCACTCAGTCAATGCTAGCCTGGACTGCATAATGAGATCTTACATCAAAAACAAACAAACAAACAAAGCTTAATGATTCATGCCAGAGGCCTGTCAGTCAGTGCTCAATATGAAGCAGAAGCATCAGGAGATACATAAAAAGATTTATAGTGTGAGGCTGTAGCTCAGTGGAAGAGTGCTAGCCCAGCATGTGCAGGTCCTTAGTGGCACTGTAGGGACACGCGCGCGTGCACAAGCACACACACAAGGAACCAGTTGTGAGAGCTGGTGTCTATGTGGTGTTAGTGGATCAGTCTCATTGAACTGACCCTGAGAAGCCAGCACTAGGACACAGGTCTGCATCATGGTGGGGTGCAGCTTCTCACAGAAAATCCTTCAAATAAAGCATCACACCATCCAAGGCAGGACGAGAGCTTCCTAGCAGTGAGCAGCTGCCTGCTGTGTGTGAGGTATTCACAAGTACCCCGAGAGTTTAGCATTACTGTCAACATTAGATAAAGTGAGACAAGAAAAGCAAACAGCTAGTCAGTGGGAAATCTGGAAACCATATACTGAGTTCTTGCTGGTCAGGGTACACACACGTAACCCTAGCACTCAGGTGGAGGCAGGAGGATCCTGACTTCAAGATAATCCCTGCCTACACAGGAAGTTCTGCTCAGTCTGGCCTACATGAGATGACAAAGTGAGTGATGGCATTTGCCAGATGACATGCACCCCGACAATGTCCCCAAATGCACACACATGTGGCAGGAGAGGACTGGCTAAAACAGTTGTCCCCTGGCTTCCATTCCCGTGCTGTGGCATGTGCACACACAATCATAAAAATTTAAACTCTGTGATATGAGTCACTTATCTCTTTAGTTCTTTGAAGGTGTGTACATAAACATAATTGTATCTGCATTAGTGCCAACTTATTATATACCATGCAGGCTGTAGCAAGTGCTCAATGCTCTCAGGAAGATGTGGGACGGGGCTAGCTACACCACCCTGCCAGAACTCAGCTGGGGCTTCAGTGCCATTCTGCAGAATCAAGAAGAAAGGTGCGAACAGGGAGTCAGAAGTTACCAGAACAGGAATTAGGCTGGGAATCTTGGTCTCCTGAATGATTTATGTTCAGAAGACAGAACAACTAGTAATTTCTATAGAATTGAGTTTCTTCAGATGCCAACAAACAGAATTCTAGAGAAATTCAATTTGGCCAGTGTGAACACTTTCCTTATTACAAATCTAACACAACACTTAGAAACAGATCTATCTTTAATGTGAAAACCACAAAAAACTGGTATTAGTTGTAGGGACAATGGACATCCTATCGCCATATGTCCCATCACTGCAGGCCAGGCTGTTCCACATGTGCACAGGGACTTCCTCAGGTGAGGTAGCGGGAAGGGAGGCATCTTCCAGGAGTGCTGTCTCTGTTGGTGCTTACAGGGAGGCGCAGAGCCGCTCCAGCTGCCCGGGGTTGCAATTACTCAGGAACTTCAGCTCCTTCTTCCCTTCTTCTGTTGGAGCTGAAAGAGAGCCAAAGACACACAAATGGCAGCTTCTCCCTGCTCTGAACTGTAGTCAGAGGCTTCCTGTTCAGATCATGACCTGTGTACCAACCCCGAGATCTTTCTCCTCCACCTCCCGCTCAGCACACTGCTGCTCCTATTTTCCCCACTCTAGCCTCACATTCTAATTACTATTAGCTTCAACTTTGCTTTTGGCGAGGCTAGAGATCAAATCTCTAGGACATGCTAGGCAAGGTCTCATGTCACCCAGCGTGCACTGGCACCACAGCAGTCATTACTGGCTCTCCATTACTCAGGGATACAGCACTTTCCTTTGTCTCCATGAGGTAAAGCAGACGCACAAAGAACTAGGATGCTTCCAATGCAAGCTGTCAAATTTGCCATTAAGAGTTAAGAGCTCCTGAAGCTGGGAACCTGGGGCAGTTTGACGCACGCAGGAGGGAAAGGCAGGTGGATCTCTATGAGTTCAAGGCCAGCCTGGACTATAGAGCGAGTTCCAGGACAGCCAGGACTGTTTGTTACATAGAGAGCTTCTGAACCTAGGTGTGGTATACCCGCTTGAGGGTCACCTCAGGAGGTTCAGAGACTAGACCCTGAGTGTGAGGTAAGCGTAGGTACATAGTGAGACATTGTCTCAAAAAACAAAAGAAAAAGGAAACAAAGTTATCAATTTGTGAACATGAGGGCAGAGACTGCAAAGATCTGGTCTGGTGGCAGCCTCTCATACAGTATGACTTCTTCAGCACAGGTGTCTTGGATGGGAGCACACGAGAAAGTGCACAGATCAGTGGGAACGCAGCAGCTCCGCCATGTGGAAGCTCCCCAGCAGCTGGACGGGAAACTGCTACCTTCTTTAGCATCAACGCTTTCTTCTCAACAAGGTGAGAATTTCAGCAGAAATATATAGTATGAAATTAAAATGTAGCCACCTTCAAATCACATTTTTGTATTCTCTTAATATGTAGAAAAAGTCCAAGGGAAAAAATGAAACACAAAACACAGGTTGCTGCTGAGGAAGAGAGCAAGGGTCTGTGTTATGCTTGAGTAGGTCATGTACAGAGGGCTTGGGTCCACAGCTGGCGGTTCTATTTTGGGAAGCTCTGAGAACTTGTAGGATTAGGGGCCCAGCAGAAGGGAGCAGGTTCCTGCAGGATTATTCTTGGGGGATGTACATTCTCCAGGCCTCCCCTTGTTTCTCTGTCTGCAATGACATGAACACTCTGCTCTTGCATGCACAAGATCATGGAGCCACGTGGCCATGGCTGATCCTTCTGAAGATGTGAGCCCAAAGCTACGAACCTGGTCAAATGCCCTGTGCACTGACTCAGCAAAGCCTGCTGTGAACAGCTGGGCAGGGCAGGGTGATCACATGACTGACCTTTCTCATGCTGAAGCCAATTATTCTCTAAATAATACTGAAAAGAACTTTCAAATTCCTTTGGATTATAGTTGGAAATAAGGATGGGAAGAAAAGGATCTAAGGCATCAAATCCTTCCTGCAGAAGAAAAGGATAAAGACACATAGAGTTAGTGACTGACTGTCCTGTGAGGACAGGGCCTTTTCTTCTGTCCTACTCTGACACCTGCCCTCTGCCTCAGTCTACCCCCACGCTTGGCTTCTTGCCTTATAGAGAATGGTATCCATGGTGACTTATATTGCCACAACGTATTTAAAAAGAAGAGGTGGGAGGCTCTCTGTAAGTTTGAGGCCAGCCCTCTGTAAGTCTGAGGCTAGCCTGCTCTACATAGGGAGTTCCAGGACAGAGGGACCTGTTCTCAGAATTTAAATCCATACCATGGCTGGCCTAGCATGCACAGGACTTGTGTTTAGTTGCCCCATCACAAAAAAAAAAAACAAAAAAAAAAAACCAAAAAAAAAAAAAACAAAAAAAAAAAAATGGTAATAATAAAACTTCCCCTAAAAAACCCAGTGTAACAAAGAAGCAATTATATTAGAGAGAGACAAATGTTTCTAACTCAGGTTACTATTAATGCAAGTGAGGAGGATAAAACAATATGAAAGTTGGCATTTCTGGAAGTGAGGTGAAAGGTATACAAGAATATGGACTTTTCTGTGAAATTATGACAAAATTAAATGATTTAAAGAGAGACATGGGAGGAACTAGAGAGATGGCTCAGTGGTTAAGAGCACTGGCTGTTCTTCCAGATGACCTGGGTTCAATTCCCAGCAACCACACGGCAGCTAACAACTGTCTGTAACTCCAGTTCCAGGGGATCTGACCCCTTCACACAGATATAAATGCAGCAAAACAACAATATACATTAAAAAAAGAAAAAAACAAAACAAAACATGGGAGCGCATATCTTTAATCCCGGCACTCGGGAGGCAGATGCAGATGGATCACTGTGAATTCGAGGCCAGCCTGGTCTACACTGCGAGTTCCAGGACAACCAGGGCTGTTACACAGAAAACCCCGTCTCAAAAAAAAAAAAAAAAAACCCAAACTGAACGACAACAACAAAAAGACATGGCTCATCAGTTAAGAGCCCTTGTTACTGGAGAGTTCCTGTGCTTGAATTCTAGCACCCACATGGTGGGCTCACAAGCACCCCTAATTCCATATCCTGGGGATCCAACAGGCACATTCATGAATTCAGACATACAGACATAAAATCAAATCAAATAAACTTTTTTTTAAAAAAAAAAATAAATAAATTTTAAAATAAAGGCACCTGCCAGTAAGCCTGACGTCCAGTGTCAGCGTCCCAGAACCCACACTGTAGAGAGAACCAATTCCTGCAGGTTGCCTCTGGCCTCCCCAAATAAATATTACTAAGAAAGAGACAGTCTGTAGATCAGTGGTTCTCAACCTTCCCAGTGCTGTGACCCTTTAACATAACTCCTCATGCTGTGGTGACCCCCAACCATACAATTATTTCATTGCTACTTCATAACTGTAATTCTGCTACTGTTATGGGTCGTGATGTAAATATCTGATATTTGACCCCAAAAGGTTTGGGACCCTCAGGTTGAGAACTGTTGCTCTAGACAGAGTGGTTTTCTAGGACATGACCTTTCCCAGAAGCTCGTGCGGCAGGTACGCTGCTCTGGACTTAAAGAGGGACCCGGTTTGGCTTAAACTCAACACAATTGCACCTCCATGCTGAAAAAAAGAAAGAGTTGAATTTTAAAAAGATGGGAATGACAGACACACCACAGTCATCTGTAGACTTTTTCACAACAGCGTCATCACAATGTGGTTTAGCATAATTAACTGGCAACAAAACAGTCACTGCTTCTTGATTTGGCTCTGACAATAAATTACTACAAGACCTTAAGTTTATCACAATCTACTTCTGTTTTCAATTTCTTCTGCAATGCCTGCAATCCTAGTACTTACGCAACTGAATTGAGAGTGTGGGCAGATGAGTTGTAAGGCAGCCTGAACTATACAATGAGCTCCTATCCAGCTGTCCTGCTGGGCTTGAGGTTCATGTCTTAATTCCCAGCACCCAGGAGGCGGAGCTCTGTGAGTTCCAGGCCAGGCAGGACTACACAGTGAGACTCTGCCTCAAATAAAAATTACAGAACAAGAAAAGGAGAGACAGACAGACAGACACTAATGAGAAGGCTTAGCCAGTAAAGGAACTTTCTGCAGCACCTCACTGTAGAACTACAAACAGGAAGTAAGATAAAAGAACAGTGAAGATGGAAACGCACTTTCCTCTGCAAGTATGGAGCATCTGGGCACTTACCCAATCATTCTTCACCATTTTCCTCAGGCTGTGGATGAGGGATAGTTCCCCCGGGGCAATCTGCATGTTGTCAACAAGAGAGCCAAGAGATTAGGAGTTTACTTTTCGGGCTGTTTCCCTGAGAAAACTGAACTGATAATTAGATAAAAGGAAAAGTTTTTAACTACCGTAATCATAGTACCTGAACATACTGCCTCTGGAATAAGAGAGCTGAGGAGAAAGGAGAGGAAGAGGCAGGAAGGAGGATACCTTCCTGCCTTGGTATTTCTGATCTCTACATAGACCACAGCCTCTCTTTGAAAATAACAGTTAGAACCAAGGAAGAGAGCAAAGCTCCTGGAGCTCTGCTGTCCTGTTCTTTCCAACATGATCCCTGGTTGGCGATGCATGATGGAGCACGTGACAGGTGCCGGGTAGTTTTTGTCAACTTTACACAAGCCAGGGGTATCTGGGAAGAGTCAGCTCAACTGGGAAATGCTGCCATCAGACTGGCCCGCGGACAAGCCTGTGGGGCATTTTCTTGATTAGTGATTGATGGGGAGAGGGGGAGCAGCCCACCGTGGGTGGGGCCATCCGTGGACAGGTGGTCCTGGGGTGTATAAGAAAACAAACTGGACGAGCCAGGGGAGCAAGCCATATCACTCCTCCGTGGTCTCTGCGTCTGTTCCTGTCTCCAGGTTCTGCCCTGCCTCCCTCAGTGGAGATATGGATCTGTCCCTTTCCTCCACACATTGTTTTGGGTCATGGTGTTTTATCACAGCAATGGAAAGCCAACTAAGTCGGGCGGTGGTGGTGCATGCTTTTAATCCCAGCACTCGGGAGGCAGAGGCAAGCGGATCTCTGTGAGTTTGAGGCCAGCCTGGTCTACAGAGTGAGATCCAGGACAGCCCGGACTGTTATATAGAGAAACCTTCTCTCAGAAAACAAACAAACAAACAAAACCAAAAAGAAAAAAAAAAAAAAAAAAAAAGCCAACTAAGACATATCACTTTTTTTTTTGGAACTAATTCATCGTATCTCCCTCCCTCCCCGACTTTTTTCAGAGTGCTGGACATAGAGTCTGTGGCCCTCCCACGTACTGGGCACTCATGTGCTCACCACACCACACTGGCGGCTTGTTACTCTTTCCTACCTTTTTGTTGTTTGTAAAGATTTACTTATGTTTATGTGTCATGAGTGTTTTCCCTGGACGCATGTATGTCCACTGCATGAGAGCTTTGGTGAGCGTGGAGGATCCCCGGGAACCAGTTACAGATGGTTGTGGGCTGCCATCTGGGTACTAGGAACCAAACCTGTGTCCTCAGCAAGAGCAGTCAGTGCTCTTAACTACTCGGCTGTTGTTCCAGCTCCAAACTTCAAATTCCAGGGTGAAAAACATCCTATGTGGTCCACCCAGGAAGCGAGAGTCAGAGAAACCAAATATTCCTACCAGGGTCTTGTCTTCTCTTCTCAGTGTGGTCCTTCCCCAGAGAGCATTGACCCCATCCACTGCTACCAGGAGGCGGAAGAGTCCTCGGGAACTCTGCCTCTTCAGCTCCTTCAGCACGACCCCCACAGCGTCTGTGGCGTTCCTCACTCGAGTAATGCCCTGCTCGACAACGTCTCCCAGAGGGCTGCCCTTCTCCGTGCTCTCTCTCCTATTCCAAACGTACCTCTCTTCAACTTTTATCTAAAAGTAAGCAAACAAAGAAAGAAAACCCAACAGGCGGCTTGTTCAGGCTAAAGCCTTTCCAAGGCAGGACGGCAGCCCGAAAGACTCAGCTGAACCACAAGGAGGTGCAATGTAGGAATCAAAGACTTCTAACCTCTCTCCTGGAGGGGGCGGGGACCTGATTCTGGGTCTCAGACTTTAGCCTCCAACTTAAGACAATTACCCTGTCTCAGATTTCTAAGTGCTGGGATTAAAGCTGTGAAGTACCATGCCTGGCCCATCTGCTGAAAAAGGTCCCAACAGGCCACTGGCATTGTCCCACTCACCCAGCGTACCCATTATCAAATCCCAAGCTTCAAGCATACTAGGTAGGTACTTTCCTCTGCGCTACATCAAGTCTTGGCATTCACGTGTCGTGCCGCCCCCCCCCCCCCCCCCCCCCCCCCCCCCGAGACAGGGTTTCTCTGTGTAGCCCTGGCTGTCCTGGAACTAAGCTCTGTAGCCCAGGCTGGCCTCCAACTCAGAGATCCACCTGCCTTTGCCTCCTAAGTGCTGGGCCTGAGCTTCCATGGCCCAGCTGGCACTCCCATTTTCAAAAATACCCTTATTTATTTGTGTATGTGCCCGAGTGAGGGTGCACACGGGCCACCATGCAGGTAGGAGTAAGTTTTCTCTTCCCATCATGTGGGTCCTGCTTTCTGACTCAGGTCAGGAGGTACAGTGGCAAGAGCTGCTTCAGCTCCCAGCTGACACACGGTGTCAGTACATAATGGACTGTTTATATATACTGCAGTGGAAAAGCCTCAGTCTAGAACCATGGAAGATGCTGGAGTGAGGGGTTTTGTGCACTCCAGGCTGAGGCAGCTTGGGATACATAGGAGGCTTAGAGCCAGCCCAACCCACACAGCAAATGAAACATCAAAATAAAACTGGAACGAATGATCTTCCCCTCATGTTTCCAGTTTATCTGGAGGAAATCCTTACTGCTGGCCATATGCTTGTGGAGGATTCAAGGATCTCTCAGAAACAGTAAGTCAATTCAGACTTTTATTTTACTAGCCACTAAATGAACAGCTTATAGCTGCCACCTCTTTGATAACAAAAACTGAAGTTTAAGTTGTGAGCCCACTGTGAGCAAAACATATTAAAGGGACACAAAATGCTTATTTATTCCTATTACATTGGCCCTCTCTATAATGCCTGACTACTGAAGCAGCAAAGAGGATGGAAAGGGGCAAAGGTCAGCCTGCACTGAATTCCTGGCTGCGGTCACCTGGCTCAGGAAGTGCTTATTTGTGGTTTTGAAGTTCTTCAGCCAGGTAGAAGCCTCCAGGGGCTGATCAAAGCGCTCTTTGTTGTAGGCGGACTGCAGGAGCTCCCGGCAGTTTTTCACCCAGAGATGAGCTACAAAACGCACAGGAAAACAGATTAGGAACTGACTGTAGTAACGTGAAACGCCGCTTCTTTCATTTTGTATCACGACTGCTTTGACAGCAGAGGTCAGAGGAGGACCCGGGGTCCCCGGCACTAGAGTTAAAGCTGCTGTGAGCTGCTGTGTGGTGCTGGGAACTGAACCCAGGTTCCCTGCAAGAGCAGCCAGTGCTCTTAACCACTGAGTCATCTCTCCAGCCCCCCGTGAGTGACTCTTTAAATTATGGGAAATATTAAAAAAAAAAAAAGAACATATTTTCTTGTGTGCAGTGGCACTGGGGACTGATCCTGTATGTTATTGATTTCAGACCAAACATTACATTATAATCAGTACACAAGACATGGAGTGGACTGCCCTTTCTTCTCACTGACGATTTTTATGTGTTTATTTATTTTTAATTAAAAAAAAATTTTTTTTTTCGAGACAGGATTTTTGTGTAGCCCTGGCAGGCAGTCCTAAAACTCACTCTGTAGTCCAGGCTGGCCTTGAACTCACAGAGATCTGCCTGCGTCTGCCTCCCGAGTGCTGGGATGAAAGGCGTGCGCCACCCCAGCTTACTGCCAATTTTTAAAGGCAAATTGGAAAATGCGGATATACATAACTTTGAAAAAAGAAGATAAATGCAAAGTATGAGGATTCAAATCTATCCTGCAGATCCCGAACTCTAAAGTGTCAAGGAATGTGCAGGCTCTGTGGATACTCAAAATAGTAACTGACAGACAAACAAACAGTGGTATGTGTCTGCAGTCACCTTCTGAAGCCGAGGCAGGAGGGGGTTTGTCTCAGCTGAAGAATTCAGAGTTAGCATGAGCACTGCACATGGCCGTGGTCTCTCAAGCAGTCACAGGCTGCCTGAGCAGCAAGACGACTATCGGACACAGAGCAGACAGACAGGAAGTTCTTACCATCCGGGATATGCAGAACCAGCCAGTCATGTTTCGCACAGAAATGAACAGCATGGCAAAGACTGAGAGTTTTCCCTGTTCCCTTCTCCCCATCTAAGGTGTGTGTTAAAGAAAACATTGTCATAAGCAACGTGTTTCCCAGCAACAGTATTTCTCTGCCAGGCATGGTGGTGCAAGGCTTTAATTCCAACACTCAGCAGAGGCAGAGGCAGCTGGTCTGCATGAGTGTGAGGCCAGCCACTGCTACATAGCAAGACCTTCTCAAAAAACCAAACCCAAACAACCAGCACCTCCTTTTCTCAGACAAGGGGAGAACTCAAGAGGCCCCAGGCTTGTCGGGAAGGATATAGAGAAGATACCGCACAGCTGGATGGGCAAACTCGGTGTTCTTCAGGTAGCCCAGAAGCTCTAGAGCTGGTTTCCTTACCATCAGACAAGCCTCACCGAAGGTCTTCACCTAAGTGAGCAGGAGGGGAAGAAGATGGGCATGGAACTTCCAGCCATTCTAAGCACGACACAGCAAACCAGAGCTCCAAACTCATCCGCACTCACTTATGAGAGGCTGGGTTGGCACAGAATTTGAAAATTGATCCATGTACTTTAGTTAAAATCTGAGGTACATTGTTTCATATCAAGTAACATAAATAGCTAGCTTTTGATTTTTTTTAAAGATTTATTTATTTATGTATTTTATGTATATGAATTTGTATGAATATTTGTATGAAAGACAGAAGAGGGCACCAGATCTCATTACAGATGGTTGTGAACCACCATGTGGTTGCTGGGAATTGAACTCAGGACCTCTGCTCTTAACTGCTGAGCCATCTCTCCAGCCTGATGCTTCTTCTTTATACGTATTTAATATTGTGATGACGGGAATGAAATCCAGGGCTTTGTGCAGACCAGACAAATTGATGAACTGATGGCATGGGTCCTGACAAGCCCACACTGGACAGTGAAATGAAACAGATGAATGGAGCAGCAGTGTCTTATCAGGCAGCGTGGCAGACAAAAACTAAAGAACAGTAGGAGCAGGCCTCCGTGTAGATAGGATTACGGAGAAGATCTGCACGAATGTTATGGCGTGGTGAGAACCGTCTCCCCAAACCTCCTGTATCTGAAGACAGCGCTCACTCAACATTCAGAGGTAGGACTTGGGAAGCGCTAGCTCTCAAGGGCTCTGACTTTCATCCAAGGACCAATGATTGATTCATAATCTGATGGCATTACTGGAAGATGGGGCCTAATTAGGGGAGGAGGTGCACTGAGGGCATGTCATCAAAGGGTACACCTTGCCCCCAGCCACCTCCTCTTAGCCCTTCTCTCTCTGCTGCCTCACCACCAAGAGGTGGGCAGTGATGCCTGCCACGTCCTGCCACGACGCTATGTTGCTGTGTCACGATAACCCTTCCCCACAACTGCACAATGGGCTTCCTTGCTCTGTTCTCTATCTGAGCACCTACCTGCATCATGTATCGAGGAGGTAGGCCATGAGGAAATACTGTCTTCAGATCCTGGAGGGGGATGCTGTAGTACTGGCCCTCATGCTGCTCCCCATGCTTAGCCTGGAAACACGAACACAAACAGGGACAAGAGGTCACAAAGTGATCTGGGCTTTGAAAAGAAGCTAGGCTAGGTATGACACACTCCTATTATCCCAGAGCTCAAAGGCTGAAACAGAATTATCATGAATATTCCAGGCCAGCCTAGGCTATAGAGACCCTACCTCAAAAAAACCAACCAACCAAACAAAAACCACCAAAACACACACACACACACACACACACACAAATCCAACAAAAACAAACAAACCAAAAAATCCACAACCAAAATACAAAAATAAAACAAAAAACTGAAATCAAACCAAGCCTAAAACTCAGCTAACCAGCACACAGAGCAGGTACCCCTGCCAGGCACAGCGGGGCAGATGGCAACATCTCAGGGCAGGCAGTGTTTCTGTATCTGAGATACAGATACCTCTGAGATGCTGCGTAGCCCAGGCTGGCCTGGGACTTTCGTCAATCTTCCTGCTATAGCTTCCTGACTGCTGAGAGTACACGTGTGCCGCCAGGCCTGTCTCTTCATTTCAAACACTGGCTGTTGAGATGGCAAGATGGTTCGGTTCAGTGGTAAACGTACTTGTCGCCAAGCTTGACAACTTGAGTTCAAAACAGAGGACCCACATGGTGGAAGGAGATCAATTCCCAAAAGTTGTTCATTGATCTCCGTATGACACAGGCATAAATCCACCCACCCCCCCAAATACATCTAATAAAGTGTTGGCATCCCCAAATCCTGTGTAGAATATTGTATAAACTTGGTGGCCTGCCTAATAAAAGTTAGTTGTTCAGGTATACACTGTTGATGGGGACAGACATAATTTCTGCCACCTGGATTCTTTTATGCTGTGAAGAGATGCTCCAGTCATGTGGTAGGATCATCTGCGTGATGCTGTTTCCATAGAAACCCTAGAGGACTTGAAAAATAGCACTGAAAGATGCTTTAGAGTGACTTCCTTAATTTATTCTATTTCATTTTGCATTTGTGAGAATAGGCGAATGCTAACTACAAATTTTTAAACATACCCCAAAGAAATTATGTTTTGGTAGAGGGTTATCTTTTTAAATTTCAACAGTCATATTAGGAGGGGAAGAATCAGATTGGGACAAGCACATAAAAAAGCTGATGGCTTCTTTCACATTATAGAAAGCACAGCCCACACAATTGACTTCATTTCTAAGAGATGGCACCAGCACTGGGCACTGAGGAGAAGAGTCAACACCCAGTCTGCCAGGGTTTACACTGGAACGTTACTGCTGACAGACACCAGAAGAGGGAAAATGTGTGCTGGGATTAAAGACACGCACCACCACGCACAAAAAATCCGGGGTCTTCCAGCGCGCTAGTCACGGACTATCCCGCTGGGCTTTTCTCTCCCCAAGCCTGGGGACCCTGTGTTTAAGTAAGATTCTCCTGCAACATAACCACATACCTGCATGATCACAACAGGGCTGAAGAGCTATGAAGAACCCTCTTAAACCAAAGTCTAAAATATACACCAACTGGGCATTTAAGGAGAGTTGCCCCCCACCAAAAGATAATTTGTACCAAAATTATTTCAGAAGGAATTGAATTTAGCTAATTTTTTTGTTTGTTTGTTTTGAGGCAGGGTCTTTCTACATAGTCCTGGCTGTCCTGAAACTCACTATGTAGGCCAGGCTGGCCTTGAGCTGACAGAGATCCGTCTGCCTCCTCTGGGATTAAAGGTGTGCACCCACCACGCCCAGCCTAATTTAGCCAATTTTTAATTCAGCAAGAATTCTTGGCACTAGGTGAATTCATTATTAAGATGACATTAGAAGGAATTTGGACAAACTGTACTTTGTATTTCCACAGCACCATGAAGCAAAGGGAAGACCATGTTTGAGTACTAGCCACGTGCCTCATCTACCTGAGCATATGGAAACCAGTTTCCTGATATGTAAAGGGATATATGGCAACACAAGTTATAATCTCTGAAACTACCCACTCAACAACTTACCGGGTCACTGTCACCAGTGCGGGAAATAGCTCTGGGATGCTCAGCTGGAATAGGATTGCTCTGAGCTCCTTGGGCACTCGTGTGTAAAAAACACCTTGGGTCCAACTGCAAAAGGAAACCTGTTAGTGTTCTGGAGTCATCAGGTTTTTAAATGCTGTTGTAACACCGAGGACTCAAGCTATGTCCCTAAACACGACACTGAAATTTTAGTTCTTAGCATTCTGAGTATCTTGGAACACAGGTAGGTGTATTCATGTGCTTAGCTCAGGAAATGTGTTAAATCACTTGGCCACTGTGATGCATGATTCCTGACACTGTAACTTTACAAGGCATAGGAACTGCAAGCCTCCACCATGAGGGGTTAGTGCAATGTGCTTCAGTGTGGATGGTTGTAAACTGTCCCTCTAAATGGTTCTTTCTTGCTCACAAAATGTGTCCTTCCTTAGTCACTTCCCACTTTATTTTTCTGAACCGGTCTCTCACCAAGCCTGTAGCTTACTCATTTGGATATGGTGGCTGGCCAGCAAACTCCAATGATCCTCCTGTCTCCCCTCCCAAGCGCACACCAGCTCTAAACACATTACTGGCAGATTTCAACACAAAGTGGCAGTGTAAAGACACAGACTGCTGTGATTTGAGAGCCTGAGTATACGTCAGTTTTACAGCAGAGAGTGTCCTGTCTACCACACAGGGCAAATACTCCTTTACATTTCTTGGTCTCTCCTACAGATAGGCTGGGGTCGTGCAATTACTTTTGGCTACAGAGCCAGGAGTGAAAATAATTACAGTCATTTAAAATCAAATCCAGCTGAGAGTGGCTTGAGTTCCCTCATCTCTTGCTGTGGCAGCCTAGGTAACAGAACAGTAAGAGCCTTTCTCAAAATCAAACAATCAAAAACAAAAGAAGGATAGAGAGGAGGCAGAGGAGCAGGGCTGGAGAGACGGCCCAGACGTTAAGAGCACTGGCTGCTCTTCCAGAGGATCCTGGTTTATTCCCAGCACCGACAAGGTGGCTCACAACCATGTGTAACTCCAGTCCCAGGTGATCTACACCCTCTTCCGACCTCCCTCCACACGGTGCACAGACAGACAGATATACATGCCAACAAACAGGGAGACACACAAATAAAATGAACTAAAAATATTCCAGCGCCACAAGGGGGTGCTATTTCTGCAGTACTCTGATCAATTTTTAGCTAGATTTTTTTTTTCTTCAGTAAATAAAAAGTTAACAAAATGGATTCCTATGTCTTAAAGTGTTATAAAAGTTTCAGTTCTAGGAAAACAACCCTATGTACAATTCCCTCTGCTTAGTTCCAGAATGAACATCATGCAGTTCCCAAACCACCAGTGGGCCAGACTAGGTCATTCTGAGCCAAACTAAAAACATTTACACTAAAAAATATGTATTTAGGGTTGGGGATTTAGCTCAGTGGTAGAGCGCTTGCCTAGCAAGCATAAGGCCCTGGGTTTGGTATCTATCTATCTATCTATCTATCTTTAATTTTGATGCATATCGGTGTTTTGCCTGCATGCATGTCTGTGCACCACGTATGTCCAATAGTACCCTCAGAGGCCAGAGTGAAGAGGGCTCCCCTGGAACTGGAGTTACAGATGGTTGTGGGCCACCAAGTCAGTGCTGGGGCTCACACAGCATCTTCAGCCAGTGCTCTTACCATTGAGCCAACTCTCCAACTACACACCCTTTCTTTGAGACAGGGTCTCACTATGTAACTCTAGCTGTCCTGAACTCACTATGTAAACTACATTGACCTTGAATTTAGAGATTTGCTGTCTCTGCCCCCTGCCTGAGATGACATGGATGTGCCACCATACTTGGCCCACAGTTTTTCTTTCACGTGTATCAGTATTTTGTATGCATGTGTGTTAAATGAATGTGAGCATGCCTAATGCTCAAAGAGGCCAGAAGAGGGCACCGGAGCCTCTGGAACTGAAGCTATGGTAGTTAGGAGTCCTCACATAGGTGCTAGAACCCAAACTCAGGTCCTCTTCAAGAGCAGCAAGCGCTCTGAACTACCAAGCCAACTTTCTTGCCCCAAATTTGCTTTTCTTTCTTTTGTAAATTTTTTGTTTTGTTTTGATTCTCTAAAATGGACAGAGGCTTTTTATAAATCCCAGGGTAGGACGTGGTAAAAGAAAAAGAACCAGAAAACGACAGACACCTCCCAAACCGTCAAGGCGACTGTTCTTTTTCTAAAGACTCTTGATGTAAGCACACACTTTGTGGCAAGTGACCTTTCTTCACTTCCCGTCCTTCAGACTTAATTCTATGAGGATTTCTGGTTCTCAACTAACCAAGGCTGAGATGGTCAGTGTAGTCATTTATCCATGACTGCTGAACTGTGTGCTTCTGGACCATGGCTATCATGGAATATTTGTTTACACTGTAGAGTATGTCTCTGCCTAAGGCACATTCTAATTGATTAATAAAGAGCTAAACTGTATCTAATTCACGCTACAGTAGATGGCCAATAGCTAGGCAGGAGAGAACAGGTAGGATTTCCAGGCAGAGAGAGAAAGAGAGAGAGAAACTGGGAGAAGGAATCTTGGTGCATGATTTGGACACAGACTCAGTGCATGTTGGAGCATGTCGGATGTGCTCTACTAAGAGGTAACCAAGCCACCTGGCAGAACGTAGATTTAAAAAATATGGGTTAAGTTATAAGAGCTAACTATGAAAAAAACCTAAGCCAAGACCAAGCTTTCACAATGAATAGTAAGTCTCCAGGTCATCACTGCAGGCTGGCAGTCCACAAATAGTCCGACAAGAAAGCCTGTTACAGTTAGGACATAGGCTTTGACGTCCACCAGCTGCATCTATACAATACAAGCCTTTCCAGCTTCATGGACCGCTTTCCTAATAGTTACTTACCCATTCTAATCTAGTTTCTGCAACTTTAAAACAAGGATATTGTACTGCCATGAAGATCAAAAAAAAAATAAAGCATGTTGGATGTGTGTGTGTGCATGTCTTTAGTCCCAGCATTTGGGAAGCAAAGGCAGGTGGATTCCTGTGAGTTCCAGGACAGCTGAGGCTACATAGTGAGATCCTGCTAAAAAAAACAAATAACATCTTTCCTCCGGTTTGAAGCAGGGTTCTCCATGTAGCTCAGGCCAGCCTCAGTCCATCTGTCTTAGTTCCCCAAGTGCTCCTCTAGGCCCTAACTGCGCCACCATGGTCTTTAGGATGGTCTTTTCTTCATGTTTGTATGTGTCTGCCCCAGTGTATACGCAGGTGGTGGGGGTGGTGTGGTGTGTGGAGGCCAGAGAAAAAAAGAGCTAGATTCCCCTCAGACCTGGAGTTCCAAGTGTTTGTGGAAAGCACAACTTGTTCCACGGATGCTGGAGATTCGGACTCTGGTCCATTGTTTGTTCAGCATGAGTTCCTAACTCATGATTATCTTTCTGTCTCTTATCTTTTTTGGAGGGGAGGATGGGAGGGTGGGCAGGGTCTCATGCACTCCAGGCTAGACTCAAATGTGTTATATGACTGAAAATGACCTTGAGTTTCTGAGTTCCAGAAACTCCTCCTGCGTCTACCTCCAAAGTCTGGGCTCTCGATTCCACTTGTGCTGCCATATTCAGTTTACGAGGTGCTGGAAACCGAACCCAGGACTTTCTGAATGTGGGGCAAGTACTTTACTGAGCTTCATCCCCAGCCCAAATGTAGGTCTTAGCTTGTGTCTGCCATGTACGTACTTGTTCACATGTGTGCATGTGTGGTGGCGAGAGGTTGACTGCAAGCGTTTTCCTTGATTGCTCTCTACCTTAGGGTTTTATTTATCTATTCATTTCTTTTGGAGGCAGGGTCTTTCAATGAATCTGGGGTTTACCAATTTGGCGAGGCCGGCCAGCCAATGCACTTCAGAGATCTACCTCTGTCCACCCTACCAGTTCTGGGGTCACACACATTCCAGCTTTTCCCTGAGTGCTGCACTCTGGTCCTCACGCTGGCCAGGCATTACCACCTTACTAACTAAGCTATCTACCCAGCCTCCTGAGACAGCCTTTTAATATATGATTTAGTTCTATGATCAAAAGAGCCATGTCTAAAAGCCAACGTGCTTTTCTTCTAAATAGTTCAAATTTACCAGTTTTAAAAATGCTCGTTATCCTATCACATGGTGTCTCAAGCAGACTGTTTCTGTGTGCTGTTTAGGCAGAGTCTCACTTGGCAGGTCAGGCTGGACGTGATCTCCCAGTCCTCTTGCCTTAGCTCTCCATCACTGGATTACAGGCACACCTACCTCCAAGCCAAGGATTCTGCTGAGAACTTCACCTGACAGTGAAGCGTGTGAGCAGTCTGTCAGGACTCACCTTCTGGACCCTGGAGAAAAGCCTTGTCATTCCTGTCAGCATCGTCTCTGCTCTATTAAAAAGAAAAAGGTAAGCCACTGTTGAAAAAAATACTTGCAATATAAAAATCTGATACTTTCTAGATATATAAAAATCGCCGGGCGGTGGTGGCGCACGCCTTTAATCCCAGCACTCAGGAGGCAGAGCCAGGCGGATCTCTGTGAGTTCAAGGCCAGCCTGGGCTACCAAGTGAGTTCCAGGAAAGGCGCAAAGCTACACAGAGAAACCCTGTCTCCAAAAAAAAAAAAAAAATCATCTATGAATCAACAAAGTAGGCAAAAGAGAAGAAAAAGCATTCACTCAGGAAACATTATGGCTAAAATTTAACCTCAGTACAAGTCACGAGAGTCACATTAAAACCTTGATGAGATGCCAATCATAAACACCATCTTAAGAAAAATGAAAAAGCCCCCCACCAGTTGTTAAATCCAAATGCAAGGGGAAATCTATCTTTATAAAGTTGAAGATTCTAGCACTCAGCTTTACTATTCCTTCGTATTCTAGAAAACTACTTACAAATATATACTTGAAAATATATAAGAATGTTTACAGCAGAGGGGTCTGTTATCATTTGAAAACTGTAAAAGTAAAAAAACCAAACAAACAAACTAAAATGTCCACTGATACAAGAGTAAAAACAGTCAGAGAATAGTCATAGAAGTAGCAAGAAAGGAACTGTAATATATGCATCAACTTCAAAAATAAATACTGGCCAGGCACAGTGGTGCACACCTTTAATCCTAGTACTAGAGAAGCAGAGGCAGTGGATCTCTGAGTTCAAGGCCAGTCTGGTCTACAAAGAGAATTCCAGGCCAACCAGGGCTACATAGAGAAACCTTGTCATAAACAAACAAAAATATAGAGTGAAAACCATCACATCTAGCATTAAATAAACTAAACGTCAAAAGCATGTACTAGGCAGGGGCAGGAAGATCAAAGTTTCAAGGTCATCTTCAAGCTACAGTTTAAGGCCAGCCCGGGATAAATAACACCCTGCCTGAAAACACAACAACACACAAGCAATCCCTCAAATGCCACTCACAATTTGCAGGACACACAATCAGCAAAACTGAACCAGAAAGGTGAATGAACGCTAAGAATGACATCTAGAATAATGGTGACACTTAGGTGGAAGGGAAGAGAACCAATGGGGGAAAGACACACTGGGAACTGGTAATCATCAATTCCTAGTATGGATAATGGAGACATGAACCTCTTTTCTTACACTATTAGCCTTTTGTTTTGAGACAGGATCTTACTACGTAGCCCTGGCGGACATGGGACTCACTATGTAGACTATGCTGATCTTGAACTTGTACAGATCCTCCAAACTCTGTCTCTGTGAGAGCCATCACACCCACAGGGTCTTACTCTTCTGCTGGTATAATAAAATGCTCTGACAGAAGCATCTTAGGAGACAGGTTTATTTTGGTTTACGATTCATTATGTGGGAGTAGAGACAGGGAGACAGGGCAATGGACAGAGGAGGCAGAGACAGAAGACTGGTCACTCTGCACCTACACTCAGGGCGCATCCTTCAACAGTCCACTTCCTGCTTCACACCCTTCCCAAACGCACCACCAACTGAGGACCAGGTGTTCCAAACAAGTGTGTGTGTGTGTGTGTGTGTGTGGAGGGGGGGCATTCACGTTCAGATCACACAACATTTTTTTATACCATGAGGTTTTTAATTTTTAATATTGTGTCCTAAATTTATCCTTTTGGGTGTTGGAAATATTTAATTAGAAAATTATACTCTTTTGGTGGCAAAAAGAAATTTAAAATCTAGTATTTCCTCAGGAGCCCGTCAGAAGCAGGGTAGAGTGGCTTGTACCTGTATGTAATTCTAGCTCTTGGGATGCTGAAGCTGAGGGACTTCTTAGACTCTACAGCAAGCGTGGACTGTGTAGTAATTTCTAAGAGAGCTCCAGCTACAAAACAAGACTGCACCCACTCAACCCCACCAAACAAACAAACAAGACCTGATACCCAGTGTTAGTCTAAAACCATGGAAGATACCAAACCAAAAACACTCATTTTTCAGTATGCATATTCCCACAGCAAAGTTCAATAAATAAATGAAGGCATTTTATTACATGCCTTATTTAAATAGATAGAATTAGAGTAAATAAGTTACATAAATGTAGCTCCTTCCCTCTCCCCCTCTCCTCTCTTTCCAGATGGGGTATCACTATATAGTTTAGGCTGGTGTCTAATTAAAATTCATGGTCTGCCTGCCACTGAACACTGCAATTCAGACAGATCTCCTACAAAATATCTCATCATCTTTTTATTTAAGTGAAGCACTTTATACCATCTCTTTGGCATATCTGAATTCGCAGCATTACTACTCTCTCTTTTTAAATAAAAAAAATTTTTTTTTTTTTGGATACAGGGTCTCTCTATGTAGCTCTGATTGTCCTCGAACCCACGGAGTTCCATCTGCCTCTGCCTCCCCAGTGCTGGGATTAAAAGCGTGCACCACTATGCCAGGCTCCAGCATCATTATTCTTAAGCTTCGGATCTTTACCGAATTAAGGGTTACTTGACACACTGTAATGCTGCCACAGTCCACCTGAGGCCCTAAATGACTACCAGTTGGGAGCATGGTAGTGTGAGTGTGCTAGAAAGATGGTTCAGTGCTGGTGAGATGGAGTGGTGTAGAGGACTTCATCAAGTTAATTGGAACAGGATTCTAATTTGCAAACTGTTCATTCCTATAATTTTGGACCATGGTTGATTTTGAATTTTTTGTTATTATAATTTATTTCATCTTTATGTCTATGAATGCTTTGCCTGCATGTATGTATGTGTACCATATTTGTATCTGACACCAATGGAGATCAGAAGAGGGCACTGGATCCCCTGAAATTGGAGTTATAGATGGTTGTGAGCCACATGGGGGTGCTGGAAACTAGACCAGGTCCTCTGGAAGAGCAGTGAGTGCTCTTACTGCTGAGTCATCTCAATAGCCCCCATTGTTGACCTCGGGTAACTGAATTTATGGAAAGCAAATTCTTCCACAGGTAGAGATTCCTGTACTTCGGTTTAACCACCACTACCTAGCACTGACAGAGTAACTAAATGAAATCTCTTGTTATCTATCACTTTCCATCTGTGCTACAACAATCCCCCCCCCCCCTTTTTTTTTTCCCGAGACAGGGTTTCTTTGTGTAGTTTTGGTGCCTGTCCTGGATCTCACTCTGTGGACCAGGCTGGCCTGGAACTCAGCCTCCCAAGTGCGGGGATTAAAGGCATGGGGCACCACCTCCCAGCTGCTACAACAAATTCTTAAAGTAACAACAGTAACAAGAAAGTTGTAGCAATTTCACTTGTTACTATGTACCAATACCAGTGACTACAATGAGCAAATATGCTCCCTGTCCTGATAAAGTTTTCAGTACAGTCCAGAGAGTCACAAACCATCCTGGAGAGATGGCTAAGAGCACTTGCTGCTGGTGCAGAGGACACAGGCTTGATGCTCAGTATCACCTGCTGGCTTACAACAGTCTGTAATTCTGGTTCCATGGGATCACGTGCCCCTTTCTGGACTCCACAGGTATCATGCATACATGCAAAACACATACATTCTTTTCTAATAAAAGATGCATTTTCATTTTATGCCCTTGAGTATTTTGCCGGCATGTCTGCAAGGGCCCTGCATGTATGCCTGGTTCCCACATCCCAACCATGGGCTGTTGTGAGCTGCCACATTGGTGCTGGTAACTGAACCCAGGTCCTCTAGGAAAGTAGCAAGTGCTCTTAACCACTGAGCCCTCCTTCCAGCAAAAAATAAATACATCGTAAAAATATAGCCACAAACTCCTTTGAATCACATCCCCTTTTAGTTACCATTTACTTTTTAGTAACGAAACCAATTAATTCTTTAGTTCAGTCACTTAAGAACCGTGAAGTACTTCCATATGCTTACGCAGTGGATAGAGGTGAGTAAGACCGACATGGTCTCTAGTGGCCTGTCTTCCCCTCCTTTTTGAGACAGGATCTTACTATGTAACCTTAGCTGTTTTGAACTCATGACGTGAAGCAGACTGGCCCGGAACTCACAGAGATCCTTCCCCCTCTGCCACCTGAATGCTGGAATTACAGGCGTGCTCTACCAGCTCAGGCTTCCCTCTCACCTGCAGGACTCCAGGGCTCTGTTGCTATACATGAAAAGCATAGACCTAAAGCATCACTTCCCAAGATGTTTGGTGAATACTAACTAGTCCAATAACATGAGCCAAACGTCTATGGCCAAAGAAATTTGAGAAATAACGCAGTCATTAACTTTTGATTAATTTAAAATACATATCAAAATTCTCAGGGAAAACTGTAATAAAGACCCTCCATTTTATTTCCTCCTTTACTAAATTATTTTGAGGCAGAGTCTCATATAGCTCATGCTGGCCTCCACCTCCCAAGTACCAGTTTGGCAGGTTTGTGCCACTATTGCCTGCTAAGAGACTTCACTTTAACTGCAATCCAACTTATTTAGCCTTCGAGTCCCTTTACTGCAAGCAGCACAGAGGCCACTGTTGGAGATCACACTGGAGGCAGCTGCTATGGGACAAGGTTGCAGCAGAGTGAGTCAGTTCAAGCCCATAGGCAAAGCTTAGTCACAGGCTAGAGCAGAGTTCTATCTACTCCACTTGTTATCTGTACTACTTAACTCTCTTGATCTTAACACAGTCTTCATTAAGCTGGGCCATAGCGGCACACACATTTAATCCCAGCACTCAGGAGGCAGAGGCAGGTGGATCTCTGTGAGTTGGAGGACAGACAAGGCTACAGAAGTACTGCTGTAAGATCAGCACTAGCCTGGGTTACAATAAGAGTTTCATGTTAGCCTGGGGTACTGAGTAATAACTTATCTCAAAACCAAAACCAACCAAACAAAACCAAAACAAAAAAACCAGGGCTGGGGAGCAGCTCAGCTTGTACAAGCACTAGGAAGCACAAAGCCCTGGATTCCATCTCCAGCATTGTATAAACCGGGTGTAGTGGTGCGTACTGTAATCACAGCACCTAAGGGTAGAGGTAGGGGAGCCAAAGTCACCCTCTGCTATACAGTAAGCTCCAGGCCAGCCTACACTACTCCAGACACTGTCTAAACCAAACCAACCTACACTGAACTCCATCTTGTTTTGATTTATCTTAGCAGTGCGGAGAGCAGCTCAGAGCCTAGTCCCTGTCAAACAAATGCTCCACTACTCAAAGACACCCCAGCTTGCCTGATTTGCTTATGTATTTACAGGCAGGGTCTTGGGGTCCAGGCTGGTCCTGAACTCTCAGCAATCCTCCTGCTTCAGCCTCCCAAGTGCAGGGATAAAGTGTGAGCCACTACACTTGGCTCCACACTACATTTTCAATTATTTAAAACACGTACAAGGACAGCCAGGTGTGGTGATGCATGGCTTTAATCCCAGCACTCTGTAACTTCAAGGTCAGCCCGTCCTTCACAGTAAGTCCCAGGCTACCTAGCGCTTCACAGTAACGCCCCATCTCAAAACAACAGCAAATACATAAGGAGAGAATAAAATCACACTGACAAACCAAATAATTTCAGAGAGGTCTATGTGTCTTTCTGTGGGTGGTGGGGTGGAGTGGGTGCCAGTACTGAGGATCAAATCCAGGGTCTTGTGTACACTAAGCCAGCACTCAATTGTGTGGGTTGAGAAAGACTGTATGGAAATTAGTGAAGACTAGTCTAATTGTTTTCATGATTTCAGTTGGGACAAAAAGAGCTTTAGGGCTGGGAAAATAACTCAGTCAGCAATGTCCTTGCAATACAAGTTTAATCCCTAGACATATTAAAAAAAAAGCCATGCCCGGTGGTACATGCTTTGTAATCCCAAGACTGGGGTAGATCACTGGCCAAGCAAGTCCAGCCTGACTTCCAGGCAGATGACTGCTTAAAAAACAAAAACCAAAACCAAACCAAAAACAAAACAAAACAACAACAAAAAAAACAAAAAACAAAACAAAAAAAAACCAACCCAGAAACAAACAAACAAACAAACAAAGCAAAAGGAGGCCTGGCTTAGTGGCCCACGCCTTTAGTCCCAGCACTGGAGGCAGAGGATCTCTGAGTTCAGCCTGGTTTACAGAGTTCCAGGAGTGCCAGGGTTGCACAGAGAAACCAAAACCAAACCAAACAAGAACAAAAACTAGTTGGATGGCTCCTGAGTAATGACATTCAAAGCTGACCTCTGGCTCCTCCATGCATGTGTACACACACACACCCCACAACCAAACATATTTTATGTTGCACTTTTGCTCCTCTATATCCCCAGGTTTGGGTTCCTACAGAAAAGCAATTCTCGGGGCTGAGGAGATGCTCAGCATGAGGTAAAATGTTTCTTGCTCAAGCATGAGGACTTGGGGTTGGATCTTCAGCACCCACACCCACAGCCTGCTGTGGTGGTACACACGTGTAACCCCAGTGCTGTGAGGGGTGGAGAAGGAGGATCACTGGGGCTTGCTGCCTGCCAGCCTAGCTCCGGGTGGAGGAGGGAGAGACCGTATCTCAAGAGTAAGGTGAAGGGAGAGCAAAACACTCAGCAACCACCCGTTTTCTGTGCACTTGCTGCAGGAGCACACACCTGCACACCGACCACCACCACCACACACACAGGACACACGAGGAGCAATACAAGAGGGCACTGGAAGTTAAGTTTTAGCCTGCACATGCAAGGACACACGCACACACATACATGCACACTTCCCACCAGACCACCTTTACCTAAAGTAAAGAAATTCCGAAATGCAACAACATTTATGACATTTGAGCAGTACAAGCTTCAAGTTCTCAGTACTCTACTTGTAGACATTTCAACGAAAAAATATATTGTTTGCAATTTGGATAAGAGTGTGAGTGATGACGTGATAAACACTGTATTGTCAAATGGGGGGAAGGAGATGGTAATAGGGGGCATGACTGCTCAGAGACAGAGGGCATCTAGCTTACTAAACTAACAATCTGGTACTGAACTGAAGACTATCTTTCAGCGGCCTAAGGACTTCTCAGGAGTAAGGGGATGGCTCAGTGGATAAAGGCCCTTGCTAACAAGCCTGCTGACATGAGTTTGCTCCCTGGAACCTCCAAGGGAAGGACAGAGCTGACACCCACAACTGTCCTCTGACCTTCCTTATACATGTACTCTTGTCCTCCTGCGCCCTGCGCAAGAAGCAAAAACTAAAGAGCAGAGTTGAAAACCATAAAGAGGACGTGAAAAACACACACAGGTAAGATTCAAAAGCCATAGGGCTCAGTGATACATCCGTCTATACTGTTGATCTCAATCTAACTGTAGATTACAGTTTTATGTATTTGTGAGTGCATCGTATGTGTACACACTTGTGCTGCCATGGCCTTTTCGTGGAATTGCTCTCTTTCTTCCACGATTTAAGTCCTAGGGATGAACTAAGGCCATCCATCAGGTTAAGCAGTGAGCGATGGCTCCACATTACAGTTTGAAGTGGTGCTTACATAAAGACTACAAGAGAAAGCTATACCAAGATATGACATATGAGTGCTAATGGTGCGTGTAATTAATTACTCCCCCCACCCTCTGGCAGCTGAACCTAAGACTCATGTATGCTAAGCATGTATTCTACAACTGAGCTATACACCCATCCCTAGAAATGACACTTCTTGATTTTTATTTCTACATACCATCTTAGCCAAAAGGCCAAGAAGTGATATTGATTCCCATTTCTAATATTACTAACATTCAGCAATGCTGATAATATTGTGTATGTAATTAAAAAGTGATTCAAATGAGCTTACTGTGTGGTGTGCCAGCCCAATCACAACAGGAGGCTCGTGAACTGGGGCGGTGCTGCCAGCACAGACCGACCAAACCATACAACTGCCACACTTTAATTCTACAGGTCTGGGAAGAACCTGTCTAAGGAAAAAAAAGGGGGGGCGGAGCTGGAGAGATGGCTCAGTGGTTAAGAGCACTGGCTGCTCTTCCAGAGGACGTGGGTTCAATTCCCAGCAACTACATGATGGCTCACAACCATCAACAATGAGATCTGGTGCCCTCTTCTGGTGTGTGTATACATAATAAATAAATAAATCTTAAAGAAAAAAGAAAGAGAAGGGAAGGAATTAAATAACTTAAAAAATAATAACAGATTTTTAAAATTTCTATAGAATTTATTTCTAGTTTGCAAGGCATGAGTCTAAAATCCTGGTACTTCTTACCAAACACACTGTTAATCTTTGCAGGATCCATTCTTTCAGAATTTGAAACCTTATTTTAAAAGTTAGTATGAGAGATGGAGATGGCTCAGGGGTTAAGAGCACTGGCTGCTCTTCCAGGGGACTCAAGTCTGATTCTGAGCACCCACATGGTGGTGTAGACAGTTTCTAACTCCATTTTCAGGGGATCTGATGCCCTCTTCTGGTTTTTGCAGGTACTGCACACAGTGCACAGACACATACAGGCAAAACACAACACACCTATGGAACATTTCTTCTACGCTGATAAGCAAGTATGAGGTCTGCTCAAAAACATGGCTACAATGCAGCAGCTCAAACTCCCAGCTGTCTTCAGCCTGAGGACTGATGGCAGGAGCAGAAGAATAAGGAAATATTGGAAATTTGGACAGTTTTGTTGACTTTCATTTTACTTAAAGTTGTTTCAGAGTAACTACATCCTCATTTAAATAAAGTACAAACCACAATCCAAAGGAAACTACTTTAGGTTAGTCATATCTATTATATATTAGTTTCCTACTGTTGCAGAATATTCCTGTACATTGTGTGAAAATGTATTGCTGTGATTGGTGTAATAAAAAGCTTAACAGCCAATAGCTAGGCAGGAGGTATAGGCGGGACTTCAGTGCAGAGAGAGAACTCTGGGAAGAAGAAAGGCAGAGTTGCCAGCCAGACGAAGAGGAAGCAGGATGGGTAGTACAAAGTAAAGGTAACTGAGCCACGTAAAAGAATGTAGATGAAAAGATATGGGTTAATTTAGGTTATAAGAACTAGTCAAGAACAAGCCTATGCTAAGGCTGAGCTTTCATAATTAGTAAGTCTCCATGTCATTATTTGGGAGCTGGCCTTACAAATTACCACAAATGCAGTAAAACAAAACAACAGAAAACAAACATCTGTAGTTCAGAAAGTAAGAAAGCAGAATTGGGGCAGGGCTGCACTCTTACAGGGTCCAGACAGTCCTTACCCTTACCTTACCTTCTCCAGTGCCTACAGGCTGCCTGGCTCATGGATCTCTCCTGTTTTTGAAATCTGCAACTTCTGGTTTGGAGATTTTGCTCACATTACATCATTGTGATTTGGAGTTTTCTGTGTCTTTGATGAGCAACCATAATTCTATTTGTATCCTTTTATTTCACATAATCTAGCAGATTCATATAGATGTATCAGATGTGGACAAGTGGGAAAATTAATCTATTGTTCCTATCTTTGTTGGCTAGCCTGGAAATCACAGAGATCTGTCTGCCTCTGCTTTCCAAGTCTGGGATTAAAGGCACGTGCCCCCATGCCTGGCTCACTCACATGTTAAAAAGCAAACAACAACAACCACCCTTTTATTTTTAATGTGCATGCGGGTTCTTGAGTGGAGGTCAGAGGACAACTCTGTGCAAACAGTTCTTTCTCCCATTCCACAGATTCTGGGATGGAACTAAGGCCTGCCTTTCATAGCATGTGGCCTCACTCACTGAGCCATCTCATCCCAGTCACTCCTGTCTCTGTTGTTCAGTAACTGAAGGTTATTCAATGAGGTGCTTCCCTGCCACCCCCCAACCCCCCAACAGGGTTTCTCGTGTAGTCCTGGCTGTCCTGGAACTCAGAGATCCACCTGTCTCTGCCTCCTGAGTGCAGGGATTAAAGCCACGCACCATGACTGCCCAGTCAATGAGGTGCTTTTTATTGAACACTCAATAACCTTTAGTTTCTGGTAGGTTCTCAGGAACACAAAAGCAAACAGTGTTATTTTATTTGCCTCTACTTAGCTGACAATCCATACATAAATTGTGTACTTACTGAAAGCTACTGGAATCCAGAGACCATAAATAACATTTTATACACTGATGACCGAATTAAATGTGGTGTTTTGGTTTGGAGTAGCTTAGTGGTTTCATGTTTACTTAGCAATTCTAAGACCTTGGATTTCATTTCTAGCAACATCAAAACAAAAAACCCAAAGCAAAACAAGCCACCTGCCCCTCCCTACAAAAAATACTAAGGTGGACGCATCACAACATCAACTTTGAGGTATAAAAAGATGACTATTATTGTGAGGTATTTCATTACACTGTGTAAAGATGTGTCACTGTGATTGGTTTAATAAAAAGCTAAGTGTCCAATAGCTAGACCGGGAGAATAGGTGGGACTTCCAGGCAAAGAGAGGAACTGGGTATGAATCTAGGCACACAGAGGAGATGCCAGGAGACAGATAACAAGTCAGAGGTACAGAATGAAAGGAAGGTAAAAAGCCACGTGGTAGAATGTAGATTTTAAAATATGGGTTAATTTAAGTTATAAGAGCCACAGGGACAAGCCTAAGCTATAGGCTGAGCTTTCATAATTAATAAGAAGTCTCCGTGTCATTATTTGGGAGCTGGCTGGCAGGACAGAGAAAGACTTGTTACAGGCTACAATGGGATTGAAGTACATCAGCAAGTATACATTTTTCTATATTTGCAATAGAAATGAACACTTAGACTTTCAAACTTATGCAGCTGATAAGAAATTTTACTACGGGGGCTGGAGCAGTGGCTCAGCACTTAAGAACACCAGCTGCTTTCCCAGAGGAACCAGGTTCAATCCTTGCACCCACACAGTGGCTCACAATCTCTTTCAATCCAACACCCTCTTCTAGACACACACACACACACACACACACAAAATGCACAGGCATACATGCAGGCAAAACACCCATACACACAAAATAATAAAACAATAAAAGAAATTTTACTATGATGGCAGTGTGGTATAGAGAAAAGTTAGATTTTTAAGATATAGGCAACTACAGCCTAAAGATGAGGCTTCTTCACTGGAAAAAAATGAAGATTCTCTCGAAGTGCTGTTGTAAGGATTAAACAGGAACACATGTTCTTCTATACGGTATTCAATCTGTGCTTTTCAATCCTGCACTTTCTTTCACTCCTTTCCTCCATCCTTTGCTGCTGTTCTGAGACGGCCT
The DNA here is from genome assembly GCF_949786415.1 of Peromyscus eremicus. Taxonomy (NCBI): domain Eukaryota; kingdom Metazoa; phylum Chordata; class Mammalia; order Rodentia; family Cricetidae; genus Peromyscus; species Peromyscus eremicus. Next base: position 63,145,099 of record NC_081421.1, read on the forward strand.
CATATAAGCCAGGCTGGCCAAGACCTTGCTGTATAGCTGTGGATGACCTTGAGGTTCTGCTGTGGGATGTTCTGTATGGCAAATGTGTTGCTCTGATTGGTTAGTAAATAAAACACTGATTGGCCAGTAGTCAGGCCCGAGGAAGTATAGGCAGGACAAGGAGGAGAATAAAGCTGGGAAGTGGAAGGCTGAGTCAGAGACACTGCCAGCTGCCACGATGACAAACAGCATGTGAAGATGCCAGTAAGCCACGAGCCAAGTGGCAAGGTATAGATTTATAGAAATGGATTAATTTAAGCTGTAAGAACAGTTAGCAAGAAGCCTGGTACGGCCATACAGTTTGTAAGCAATATAAGTCTCTGTGTTTACTTGGTCGGGTCTGAGCGGCTGTGGGACTGGCAGATGAGAGAGATTTGTCCTGACTGTGGGCCAGGCAAGAAAACTCTAGCTACAAGGTTCTGATCCTCCTGCCTCCACTTCCAAGTGTTGAGATTATCGCTTTTCACTTGGCTAGTTCTATTATTTAAGTCTCCGACACTGATTTTAATATTTCCAATTACTTTGAAACAGACTATGAAAACCTGTGAAGAAGTCAGACAGTCTGCAGGCACGAAAGCACACACCCATACGAAGTTGCACACATGAAGCTATTAAAGAGAGATGAGCTGACCCATACAGGTAACAGGGGAATGTTAGGTCATCTCAAAGCCAGGCGTGGGCTCATGCCTGTAATCCAACCACCAGGGTGTCTAACATAGAGTCGACTGACAGAGTCCCAGGCAAGCCTAGGCTAAAGAGACTATCTCAAAAAACACTCAAAAGACATTCTAATGCCCATCCCAAAAAAGACCGTTTGAATTTTAATTGAACGGGTCTTGGAGATGAACGGAAAATAGTTAATATTAAAAACTTTCCCCAAATCACAAAAGTAAGAATAATTCCCAGATAAGAAGGGAAACTGAAGGACCTCATTCCTCTAAAATTTTGCTTACTTTTTGTATAGTACTTAAAATTGGTAGACCAAACGTTGGGGTTTTAACATCCCATAGTTCTAAATGTCAACGCAGTTTTGAGAAACACATATTAGCAGCCAAGGAATGCCATAGGTCTTGTTTAACCAACAGTTTGGATAACAGAACACAAACTACCAATTACACCTACAAGTCTTATCAACATCAACGGCACTGTAAATGATAAAAATAATATTCTGCATTTTCCCCGTGCCTCGGAGCTAATTCTACTTTACATACATTATCTCATTATTTCATACTCCAACCCTGGAGGCATATTTTGGGGTTAGCTAATTTTTACGCCCAGTATCTCATGAGTAACTTAGAAAAATAACTCGAAGGCCACAAAAGATCAACCCCAGAAACAAATTCGAAGCGCATGGTTTCTTTAGTCTCTAACACAGCATTTCTCAACCGAGGATCGCGATCCCTTTGGGAGCCGAACGACCCTTTCACAGGGGTCGCATATGAGATATTCTACGCATCAGATACGTACGTTTCTGTTCACAACAAAGTTAGGAAGTAGCAACGAAAAGAACGTTATATATAACTAGTGGTCACCACAACACGAAGAACTACATTAAAGGGTCGCGGCATTAGAAAGATTGAGAACCCATGAGGTTGCCAGTTGAAAACCGAGTATGCACAATCTTTGCGAAGTGCGCAAGGAGCACACAAACACCGCAGAGGATAGGTACCCGTTCGAACTCTTAACTGCGGTCCCAGGTCCGCAGGAGCCCCGGGTCTAGAGGATGCCCCCTCTCGGAGGGTCGCCGACTCCGCTGGCCTCACTCCCTACCTCGGGGCAGTTCGGATACACGCTCCTTTCCCTCCAACATCTCATGCCCAGTGCGGCTCAGTCCCCCGCTCACCATGAGTTCACCACCAGTACTCCCGACAGCGGTGCCGGGCACACGCCACCAGCAGCTGGATCCGAGGTACCCGTCCAGCGACTGCGAAGCAAACTCCGGTCGTGTGGCAGGAAGCTACCCAACGCGCAGTCGCCGCGGCTCCAACCACAGCCCAGCGGAGGGGCACCGCGCCGCCCGCCCTGCGGCCGGAAGCGGGCAGCAAGCCCCGGCGCCGCGGCCGCCGGTCCCAGGAGGTCGGTGCCCAGGTCTCTCCGCTCGCTACGCAGGCGACCGCTGCCGCCGTGGCAAGCCGCGCCCGCCGCGGCCAGTCCTCTTCTCCCCTGCCCCGGCAGCCGCGCGCAATGGAACGTCCCGCGGGGGGGATTGTGGGAGGCGCACGCTCGAGGGGTGGGGGCGAAGGCGGCGGCGGCCGTGGCTGCCGTTGGTAGCCGTGGGGGCGGGGAAGGGAGGGAGGCGAGCCGAGGAGGAGGAGGTGGAGGAGGTGGAGGAGGAGGTGGAGGAGGTGGAGGAGGAGGAGGAGGTGGCGGAGGAGGAGGAGGAGGAGGAGGAGGCTCGGGCTCGCGCCGCGGAAGGTACGCGTGAGGGGCGAGAGGGAGTCGGGAGCGCGCCAGCGGGCGCCCCGGAGCGAGCGCGTCGCTGTTGCCGGCTCGGGGCGGCGGGAGGCGGTGGTTGGAGGGCCCAGCTCGCGACCAGTCCAGACGCTCGGCAGCGTGCGGGCGGGCGGGCGGGCGGGCGGGCGTGCGCGCTGCGCGTCCGGAGTCGGGTGAGGGGGGGACGGCGGGGAGAGCGCGCGGAGGGAGGAGTGGGAGGCGGGGAGGGGGGGGCACAAGGCGCCCTTCGCTCGCTCGCTCGCTCCCTCCCTCCCTCCCCAGAGCCGCCGCCGCCGCCGCCGCCGCCGCCGCCGCTGCTGCTGCCGCTCCCGCCGCCATTTTGGGTTCGCTTTGCGGAGGGGGAGACGATCCCGGTCTCGGGGGCCGGACCCGCCTTCCCTCGGTTTCCCCTCTCCGACCTACGCCTTGGGCTTCTCCTCTCGCGTTGCCGCCGGTCCGCTTACCCGCCGGCCGCCTCCTGACAGGCGGGAGGGTTACGGTGTGGACCCGGAGGAGCCGAGGCGCCAGGCGGCCACCCCCTCTTCCCACTTGCCTGCGCTCGGCGCTCTCGGCCTCGCACGGTGAGTAGTGCGCTGTGAGCAGGCCTTGGAAGGCCCGAGTACTCTCTCCTGGGCTCCCCGTGATCCACTGACACCTCCCGGACCGGGACCTCCGGGGGAGCGGGGTGAAGGATGGGGGAGGGGAGGGGAGGAGGGAAAGGGATCCGGAGCTTACCGGGAAGTCCCTCTAGGCGGGGTGACGGGGTGTCCCTGACCGGCGGGCTCTGGGCTTGGGGGAGGGGGACGGGAAAGTAAGCGAGTGGAGGCGGAGTCGGCGGCGCCCCTGACAGGTTAGTTGGTGTAGTAGGCCTGGTTGGAGCATCTCCCAAGATCCAGTTGATGTCTGTTTAAGTAAGGGACGGAAGTGGCAAGGGAGAGGATCTTCGGAGGGTAGTGTACCTGTGTGACATAACATAGTGATCTGAGTGCTAATAAGTTTAATAAATGTCACTGGTTAGTTTGTACTTGGGAAAGAAGTGTTTTGGGTCTTGAAGACCAGATGGTCTGTTGGTTTCTAGCTGCTGTGTTTGTGTGTGTGTGTGTGTGTGTGTGTGTGTGTGTGTGTGCAAAGATGGAGTTGGCCTGCTTTGGTGGAAGTGTAATGGAGTTCCTTTCATAAGTTAGCTTATTTTGAAACAAGTGTTGGGACGTGTCCTTCAGGTCGGTAAGTGTACATGCATTTTAGCATACTAGATTATACAGCATGCATGCTAGGTTCAGGGAGGGAAGAAACTTGACATAGTTTGTGCCTTTGAATAGAGTCAGATGTATAAATAGGAAAGCCCAGAACATCATCCTCAGAGTGATCAAGCTGAGAATAAGGCCATGTGGATTTATAGTGGTGCTTATGTTAACATAAGGTTTTTATATTCAGAATGCTTTCAGTTTCTCTGTAATCCTAGAACTCTGAAAATGATAGGAAAATAGGAAATTGAGGCATGAAGAGGTACTTTTCCAAGGTCACATGTTAAATTAGTGACAAAGTTGGGACTACAAGCTATTTTGATTACTAACTTAGTAATGTATTGTCCATATCATAGTGCCTCAGGAGGTTGTCATTGGCAAATACGAGTGTATTTGCAAAGGAAGCATGTGGTTGAATTATGCTTGTGAGAGCCTGAAGTGTCAAACATATATGGAATATACACTGTCCTTGCCTGTCTGACCTATATGAGATAGGTATTTTAACTGTTTTGTGTTTACAGAGCAAGCAGAGCATTTCTGACAGTTTAGTATGTATGATTGATAACTGAAATGCTTCCACAGCCTAATTTGTATCGATGTAACTGTTGTTTGTTGCTGGTTGGTTTTTTTTTGGGGGGGTGGGGTGGGATGTTGCATCTGGGTGATTAAACTCAAGGCATTAAACTTACTTGCAAGCATTCTGCTACCAAGCCGCACTCCCGTCTGGGCAACTTAGCTTTATATCTACAAGAGAAAGGATCTTCTTTGACTCATTCAACAACAACAAAAAATATGATTGGATACTTAATAATTGATCCCTGTCTTGGGGTGAGAATAATCACTGTTGATTAGCTTGTTGAAGTCTCGGGTGCATGTGAGGGGAGTTGTCAACATATTGAGAGAACAAATAAATCATTGTGGAATTGAAAGCACAAAATCAGTCTGAGTGTGGTGGCTCACACTTGTAATCCCAGCATTCTTGAAGCTGAGGCAGGAGGATCATGAGTTCAAGCCCAGCCTATACTTCATAGTAAGTTTAAAGTCAGCCTGGGTTACGCGAGGCCTTATCTTAGAAAACAAAACAAGGAGGTGAAGATATGGCTCAGCAGTTGAGCATATACTGTTCTTCCAGAGGACCCAAGCTCCAGTTCCCAGCACCCACTTCAGCTGACTCATAACCGCCTATAACTCCAGCTCCAGGACATTGGCACCCTCTTCTGGCCTCTGCTTCTATCCCTGCATGTGCGCGCGCGCACACACACACACACACACACACACACACACACACACACACACGTCTTGTAAAAAATTTAAACCAGCAGGATGATGTGTTGTAATAGAGTTTACCATCTTTAACATTTTCCTTTTGCTGTCTTTGAAACGGGATCTCAATGTATAGCCCAAACCGGCCCAGAACTCATTATGTGGCCCAGGCTGACCTCCAATTTGAGGATTGTAATCTTCCTGCCACAGCCTTCTGGGATTACAGGCATGAGCCAACTTGCCTGGCTTCTTTGGCAGTTTCTTTTGGCATTTATGAGTAAACTTTTTTTGGATCTGTGAATTATTGATATGTGCCTTTGGATATTGGAACTTCTTGGCTGGACTGTAGGAATTCTTCGAAAGGCTAATTTTGTAGCAAGGATCCCCTCTATGAATATGAGGAAAGAATCTTTGAACTAATTCAACTCTTATTATTAGGATGTTTCTTAGTCTAAATTAGTGGTGTTTAGATTGTTTTATATATATATATTAAATTTATCCTGAGACTCTGAAGAAATAGAAAACCTTTCATTAAAAAATGAGGATCAGTACAATCACATGAACTTTGTGTATTCTTTCATGTTGTTTTTCTGAGTCAGAATCTTACTGTGTAGCCCTAGCTATCCTGGAACTGGATGTGTAGACCAGGCTGGCCTCAAACTCTCAAAGATCTACCTGTCTCTGCTTCCTGAGTGCTGGGATTAAAGGCCTGGGCCACTACACCTTGCTAGTATGTATATACTTTCGGGAACTTAAGTTGTAATGAGATAGAACCAATGTTGATTAGGTCTTGTTTGAGATACCCACTTTCTCCGTTCATTTGTAGAGATGGCAGTGTTAAGTTTGAAGGCGAAGGTTGTGATAGTACTTGAATGTGTCACCAGGAGAACTTTAGGATCAGGGTTTTGTTTTTGTTTTTGTTTTTGGTTTTTCAAGACAGGGTTTCTCTGTGTAGCTTTGCGCCTTTCCTGGATCTCGCTCTGTAGACCAGGCTGGCCTTGAACTCACAGAGATCTGCCTGGCTCTGCCTCCCGAGTGCTGGGATTAAAGGCGTGCGCCACCACTGCCGCTCGGCTAGGATCAGGGTTTTAAATTTGCCTTCAAGACAGGCATGGTGACTCATCAGAGCATTTAGAAAAGCATAGGCAGGAAGATTATTATGAATTCAAGGCCAGCCTGGCCTGCATAGTGAGTTCTAGGCCAGCTTGGGCTGTAGAGTGAGATGTTCTCAAAAAACCAAAAAGGAAAAAGAGAACGTATCTTCTCGTACTGTATTTCTGTAGTTGGTAAACCACTGTGAGTTATGTTTAATTAGGATATGTAATGTAGCACCAGCATCTTTGGCTTGTTTTGCAACATCTTTACATGCTTGTTCTTGAGAAATAGTGTCTTTTTTTTTTTCCCAGTTGTATGTTGAGACAGATGATTCGAAGTTATTTTCCCCCCATTCTTTATTTTTGTTTAGTTTTGTTACTTCTGTTGTTTAGTTTGCTTGTTTCATTATTCCTACATGGAGAACACTTAATATGAATAATATGTAGTCTCTGTTGTTCTAGAGATTTTAATCCAGTTGAATTTAGAATTTGCATATTGTTCAGGACTCTCCGGACTAGGAGGAGGAATTTCGATTTTGCAACTTAATTGCAAAGGGTTTTTGATAGTATTTATTATTTTAATTAAAAATTTATTTTATGTGTAGGAGGGTGTGCCTGCCATGGTACGTACGCATGTGGAAGTCAGAGCACAACTCTGGAGTTTGCCGCCTCCCTCCATCTTTGAGTAGTTTGGGATCAGATTCAGGTCTGCAGGCTTTTGAAGCAAGTGCATTGACTGAGTTATGTTGCTGCCCTGTTTACTCTTAGGAAGCTATAAAATGCATATATTGTATGTAAGGTTATATATTTAAAAATGTTTTCAGAGGCTGAGGAAATAGGGCACTTGCCAGTCTTTCAGAAGACCAGGTTTGGTTCTCAGTACTTGAATGACAGTTCACAACTGCCCTTAACTGTAGTTCCAAAGAATTCAACTCTTCCTTCTGGCCTCTGCAAGCTCTTGGATGAATGTGGTGCACGTAAACTCATTTAGGTACACACACATGCATATAAAAGTAATAAATGTTTTTTGTTTTTGTTTTCTAAGTGCCTTCATGCTGGGTGTGGTGGAACATGCCTTTAATCCCAGTATTTGGGAGGCAGAGGCAGATGAATCTTTGAGTTGAAAGCCAGCTTTGTCTACAGAGTGTAGTGAGACTGTGTCTTAAAAAAACCCCAACAAAACAAAATGCATGCTTCTGATGTAAGGAAGCAAACATTGGATGAATTTCTTCCTTTGTTTTGGGATATGTTTCTGTAGTATGTTGTTACCAGGCCTAGCTTGCTTTGTTTTTTGATCCCAGGGTGGCACTACTATGTTTACCTGTAGGGAATTTCTGTGAAAAGGTCTTGATACCATTTTGGGTTGTATATAAATGCAAAAACCCTTTTGGATGTCAAATTCAGAAATCATTTGATGGCTACCAGTGAATCTACTATTAGAAATTAAAAATATAATTATTGTATTTTTAAAAAAGGATTAAGAAAGACAGTTAACTTATTTTGGAGAAGGTATTTTAACAGGATAGACTGTAGGATCTTAGTAAAAATGTTTTGTTGTTTTTTTAGATTTATTTTATTTTATGTATATGAGTATTTTGCTTGTATATATGCATGTATACCATGTGTGTTCCTGGCATCCATGGAGGTGAGAAGAGAGCCTTGGATCTGGAGTTACTATGTGGCTGCTGAGAATGGAACCAGAGTCCTGCCCCGGCCCCCCCCCCCCCCCCCCCCCCCCCCCCCCCCCCCCCGCGCAAGCAGCAAATGCTTTTACAAGTGTTCCCTGTATTGGAATGGACTTTGTAAAGCAATGTGACAAGAAAAGCTATGTATTTGTGAAAAGCTTAATATTTTCTCCAATGCTTAATGGGTTATGTCCATAGTGTTATTTCATTCATTGTATATGGTGTGTGTGTGTGTTTATATGTGTTTTGTCCCTTGTGTATTTCAGATACTTCAAAGTTAATATTTTTGTGGGGGGAGGGCAGTATTGTGGAATTGACTGTGTAGCTCAGATTAGCTTTAAATTTATGTAAGTCATATTGCCTCTGCCTCCCAGGGCCTGGAATTAAGAGACCTGAGCCACCATGAGCTACATAGAAGGATCACTTAAGCTTACCATGAGTTTGAGGTCAACTTAGGTAACATGGAGATTTTTGTCTCAAAAACAAAACAAAACAAATACTTAAAATCACAAAAAGCGGTCCAGGTTCTTAAGGTGCAGTAATGGAAAAGGAGCCAGACAATCTGTTTAAAGGCCTGCTGGACTCCATAGCAAGACCCTGTTTCAAACAAAGCACAACAGAACAGCAGTGGGAAAGGATCGTGTCCTGTTTTTTACATTGGGTCCTAACACATGGCAGAACTTCCAAGTATCTTGCAGGGTACTGGCTTCACAGTGTCAGCAGTTCATTAGCTTTATCCTAAGGTTCCTCATGTGCTTTGCTAATAAAGAGTTCGTTGCCTCCATTTCTGCCCATGTGTTTGTGCATAGCAGAGAGGTCCGACTGTGTGGATAGTTGGCATTTTCCAAAAAATGACTCAATATTGCTATTCGTTGATGTGAGTATTTTAAGGATTTGTTTTTGTTTTTGGCTTTTTTGAGACAGAATTTCTCTCTGTAGTTTTGGTGCCTGTCCTGGATCTCGCTTTGTAGACCAGGCTAGCCTCAAACTCAGAGATCCTCCTGGCTCTGCCTCCGGAGTGCTGAAATTAAAGGCGTGCGCCACTGCCGCCTGGTAGGAATTATTATTTTTAAGATACTTATTTTTGTTGGTGTGTGTGTGTGTGTGTGTGTGTGTGTGTGAGAGAGAGAGAGAGAGAGAGAGAGAGAGAGAGAGAGAGAGAGAGAGAGAGATAGATATGCACCTTCAGAGGCCAGAAGAAGGTGAAGAGGGTATCAGACCCCCCTGAGTTGGAGTTACAAATAGATGTATGTAAACAACCCAACTGGTTGTTTAGGTACTGGCAACTGAACTCTGGTCCTCTACAAAAGCAGCAAGTGCTCTTAACTGCTGAGCGTTCTCTCCAGCCTCAGTCTCAGTATTTTAAAGGTACTAAAGAGCCTTAATGTAATCTTCTGTAAGGTCTCCAGTGTCAGACTTCCAGAAGAATAGGATACTTTAAACCTTGTTGCCACAGAAAAGGGAAATGCTCATCGCAGTAGTTATTATTTTGTTTTGACTTATGCTGTTGGTTCTTATGATTTTTCTCAAGGTAGCTGTTACTCGTTTATGTTTCTTTGTGTGGACACATGCATATGCACGCATGTATCTGTGTGTTCTGGTTTGTGGAAACCAAAGGACAACTTTTGGAAGTGTCATTCCTTCTCAGTTGCTATCTGTCTTGTCTTTCAAAGAGGGTCTCACTGGCCTGGCACTCAACTGGTAGGCTAGGCTGACTGGCTAGCTTGGTAGCTCCAGGGACCTACCCAGCTGTTGCCATATCCCTGTCACTGAGGTCAGGAGCAGACAGCACACCGGGCAGTTTTGACATTGGTACTGGGGATCAGACACAGGGTTTCCTGCTTATAAGGTAAGCACGTTATCAGCTGAGCTCCTTCCCACTCCTGTTTCTCTCCTTGCATGACGATATTAACCTCTCTACCTATTTGTCATCTTAATAATTACCAATCTTATACTCCATGTTTTAGATTTGTTTATTTTGTAGATAGGGACTCATGTAACTGGGGTTGGCCAGAAACCTAGAACTCCTGGTCTTCCTGGCTCTACCTTCCAAGTGCTGGGATTATAGCCATGTGCCACTATGTCTGCCTCAGAAATCCTTTTTCCTTCCTTCCTTCCTTCCTTCCTTCCTTCCTTCCTTCCTTTCTTTTTTTGTTATTGTGTTTCAAGACAGGGTTTCTTTGTGTAATAGCCTTGGCTGTCCCAGAACTTACTCTGTAGACCACCAGGCTGGCCTTGAACTCTCAAGAGTCACCTGCCTCTGTTGGGATTTAAGGCATGAGCTGCCACACCCAGCATGTTTTTTAATTTTAAAGAAAAGTTTTATTTTACGGGTATGGACATTTTACCTGTGTGTTGTATGTCTTTTGTCTATTGGGTGCCTACATAAGCCAGAAGTGGGTGTCCGATGCCCTGGAACTGGTATTAGAGATGATTATGAGCTACCTCATGAGTACTGGGGAACTGAAGTCCTCGGGAAGAGCAACCAGTGCTCCTAACTACAGCCATCTCTCCTGCCCATACTCTTTCATTCTTAAATTGAAAATTGTTTTCCATAGATAGGTTCATATAGCACTTAAATATTCTATCTGATGATTGTTGGAATTAAATTACTTTTACCAGCTATTTCTAATCTATTTTGCCAGTAGGGAATTCTCTACCAACTAAGAAAAAAAACCTGAGGTGAATAGAAATTCACATGACTGCTTTTAGATGTGAAACTTTTATCAAATTCACAAGTGACAAATAATATGTTCATACTTTTTTATTGTTTTAGTCATACTGACAAGATGTTAAAAGCATTTTCTAGTGGAATCCAATTACACAGAAAAATGAGGTGGCATTGGAGACATTGAATGAGAGCTGAATTGTTCAGTCTTAAGGCAACTTGCTGTTTACAGGAATGAAACCCATATTGTTTGATTTGGAGACTCTGTGAGCACTATGTGTGGGTAGTTGGGGAGTTGTACTTTTGGTTTTGTTACCTACCTTACAACCCATGATGAGCAAAAGCAAGAAAATAAAAGTAAATGGTGCTCTTAGGCTGAGAGGATGCTCCAGAAAACAGACATTTTAAGTGGCTACTCTTAAAGTTGAATTTATTCATTTGCCTAAATTTAGTTATTTGGATCTCATTCTTAGTTCAGGCGAGCCTGAAACTCACTTATTTAAGTTTTGTCTTAAACTTGATCCCTCTGCCTCAACGTCTGGAATGCTGGAATTATAGGTATTTATTATCATACTTAGCCTAGTTTTTGTTTTTTGACATGGGATCTTGTCATTTTGCTCTGGGGGTCTGGGATTCCTGACCTCAAGTGATTGTTAAACATACTTCCTACTAAAATGGCTGACAAGTATACCGTAGTGAAGGTGAATACCAATTCCACCAACAATAGTTCATTCTTGTTTTATTTTTTACAATTACATTTATTTACTTATTTAGTGTGTATGTTTGTTTGCATGCTCACATACTGAAATACACATGTGGAAGTCGGAGGACAACTTTCAGAAGTCTCTTCTCTTAAAGGGGTATCAGGCTTCATTAGCTCGAAGGGCCTTTACCCTCCGAGCCGTGTTGATGCCTGTGGTTCCCGTCTTTTGTTAATAGTGTGTCTTCAGACCCATATAAACTAGGCACGAGGTGCTGACGCAGCCTTTGGCTCTGCATTTGCCGCTCTTTTCAACTGTACTTGATACCTAGTCACTCTTGCTCAGTTTTGTTTGTTTCAAGGACACTGTCAATTATAAATTTGCTCTGTTTTGGCTTCTTAGTGTAAATGGTAGACTTTCTAATTCATCTCTGCTGAAAATGAAAACTCCAGAGTTTAAATATTTCCTGACTAAGCCCAATAGGGCAAAATGCAAGAAATTTAAAAGATTGTCTTTGAAAAGAAGAAATGAATAATTGGTGTTTGAAAAATAGGGTTCAAAGTGCTTGAATCAGTCATGTCAAGTAACCAACCACTAGGTGAGCATTAGTGTATGTTTTCAGAGAAGATCTAAGATACAGATCTCAGACAAACAGAGTTTTCATCTCCAACTAACTGAGGTTGGGAGGTTAATGTTGAGATGCAGAGAGAGAGAAGTAATAATGAGCAATTACTTTTTTATTGAAGAAACTTAAGTTATTTATTTGTGTGAATGTTTAATTTTGAGGAAGTAAGTCAAGTAATTATAGAACAAAGTAAGGATTTTGTTCACATTAACAAGTATTTCTTGGGGGCTGGAGAGATGGCTCAGAGGTTAAGATCACTGGCTGTTCTTCCAGAGGTCCTGAGTTCAATTCCCAGCAACCACATGGTGGCTCACAACTATCAATAATGAGATCTGGCGCCCTCTTCTGGCGTGCAGGCATACACACAGGCAGAACATTGTATACATAGTAAATAAATGTTTAAAAAAAAAAAGTATTTCTTAGATGCTCCTCCTATGTTGGTTAAAAATAATTTTTAAAAGTCAGTTAATTGGGCTGGGTGTAGGGGCACATGCCTTTAATCCCAGCACTTGGGAGGCAAAGATAGGCAGATCTTCTGAGTTTGAGGCCAGCCTGGTCTACTGAGTTTTAGGACAACCAGGGCTACATAGTGAGACCCTGTCTCCCTCCCCCCCACAAAACGCCAGTTAATTGTTAGATAATGTCATATAATACAATTCTAAAGCTTACATTGTTAACCTGTTACTGTAAAAAAAACAAAACAGAAAAACCATAAGGGGGAACTGGAGAGATGGCTTAGTGGTTAAGAGTACTTGCTGTTCTTTCAGAGGACAAAGATTCCTAGTCCCCACATGGCAGGCAGCTTGCCACAACCCTCTGCAGCTCCAGTTCCAGGCATCAGACACCCTCTTCGACCTCTTCATGCACTGTACACAGATGGTGCCTAAACATGCATGAAGGTAACACACACACACACACACACACACACACACTAAAAATAAATAAATCTTTAAAAAAAATAAAAAGAAGCTGGGTGTGATGGCATAGGCCTTTAAGAGACACAAGCAAACAGATCTCTGAGTTCAAGGCCAGACTGGCCTACAAACAGAGTTCCAGACCTGCCAGATCTGCATAGAGACCCCATCTTAAGTCGCAGGTGCGGGGGTGAAGGGATAAGTGCTAGAGAGAGAACTCAGTGGTTAAGAGCTCATAGTGCTGCTGTATAGCACAGGGCCTGAGTTTGTTAGCACCCACATTGGGCATCTCACAACCAGTCCAGGGCATCTGATGCCACCTTTTGGGCTGCATAGGTACCTGCATTCACACATGCATATCATTTAAAGTTAAATGGGTCTTTAAGTACAAAACAACAAATACGGGCTGGTGGAATGACTAAGGCAGTTTATGTGCTTGCTACCTAGCCTGAAGGATTTCACATGGTGAAAGGAGAGAACTAACTCCTTCAAGTTGTCCTCTGACATCCACATGCATGATGTGCACGCCTACCCCCATACAATAAATAAAATGTAATAAAAAATAAAAGAATTTCAGAATTATCCTAACAAGCAGTATTGCACAAGAGTGCTGAGTTATTCAAAGTCTTTTTTCTCAGGCTCATTGGTTAAGAGAACTTTTTGCTCTTGCAGAGAACTCAGGTTCCATTCCCAACATAGTGGCTCACAACTATCTGTAATTCCTGTTCAGGGAATCTGACTCCTTTGGTTTTTCTTTCTCCCCACAGATACTCTTTTCTGTTTTGTTTTTGAGATAGGGTCTTGACTAGCCTGGGAACACTCCTGACTAGCCTGGGAACCAGGCTAGCTTTTAACTTCTACCAGTCCTCCGGCTTCTGTCATCAGACTATGGGATTAGAGCTGTATACTGCCGTATCTGAGACACCCCAGGTACTTAATACATTTCTCTCTCTCCACTTTGGACCATGTGTATTACACTGTCTTGGGATATGTTAGTTACCCTGTTTCTTTTAATAGACAACTTTGAGAAACAGATTAACTAACATATCACAACACAGGGTCACGTCTGTACAGCTAAGAACTGTTTATTTTACTTGCTTGTGTGATCTTTGAGAAAAGGCTTCACTCTGCAACTGAGGCTAGCCTTGAACTTGCTGCACTCCTTAGTGTCCTGAGTGCCAGGGGCACAGGGATGTAATTCATCATCCTCTGCTAAGTTATGAATTTTCCAATCTTGCCCCCCTGCCCCCACCCCCACTTTCAATGTTAAGGGTTTAGCCCCGAGGTCTTTGTTTATACTTAGTTAAGCACTTTAAATTTAAAATTATTAACTTTTTATTTGATATGTACAAATCATACATACTTTGAGAAAAGTGAAGCCTTTTCTCAAAGATCACACAAGCAAGTAAAATAAACAGTTCTTAGCTGTACATACATTGGCTTGCATTTATGTCTGTGCATCCACATGAGTGTCTGGTGCGTGTGGAGGCCAGAAGAGAGTGTTGGATGATTCCCTGGAACTGGAGTTCAGAAATGTTGTGAGTTGCCAGGTGGGTACTTGGAATCGTTGGTCTTCTAGAAGAGCAGCCAGTACTCTTAACTGATGAGCCGTCTCTCCCAGCCTGTTTGTTTTAAGGACATAAAGAATGCATCTAACTTTATTTTCTCCCAAATAAATAACCACTTATGTCAACATGCAGTATCATATCAAATAATACCTTTGCAATATGGAATCTACTATTTGAAAAGGACTTTTACAGGAGTAATACTTACCCAATGTGTGTGTGTGTGTGTGTGTGTGTGTGTGTGTGTGTGTGTGTGTGTGTGTATGACTGTGTGAAGGCCAGAGGAGGAAGTAAAATATCTTCTGTCCATCTTATTCACTTGAGACAGGGTCTCCCACTGACCCAGAACTTGCGGTTTCAGCTAGCCTGGCTGGTCAGTGAGTCTCTGTCTTTTCCCATCCTGATGTTGAGGTTCCAGGTACAGATAGCCATGTCTGGCTCTTTACATCCAAACTCAGATCTTCGTGCCTGCAACAGTTGCTCTTACTCACTGAGCTGTGTCCACAGTCCTATGTTCTGCTTTTAAAAAATTATTTTATATATATTGAGTATTTTGCTTGCATGTATGTGTGTGCTTGGTGTCCACGGAGATCAGAAGAGGGTGTCAGATCTCCGGGAACTGGAGTTATAGAGGTTGTGAACCACCATCTTGGTGCTGGGAACTGAACCCAATTCCTCTGCAAGACCAACAATTGCTGAGGGAGGCTATGAGTAGTCTCAGCCCTCTGAGTCTATATTTACTTTGAGACAAAGTCTCCCTTTGTAGCATTTGCTGGAATGGATCTCTGTGAGATCTGCCTTCCTTTGCCTCCTGAGTCCTGGAATTAAAGGTATGCACTACCATATAGGCCTTCCATATTCTGCTTCTGTGCAAAGTAGGAAAAGACTTCCTTCCATAAAGTACTTGAGTTTGATCCATCAGATTTTTTTTTTTAAGTGAGCTTAGGGGTAAGGAAAAAGACAATTTTTTCCTTCAAGAATTTTTCAATTTAAGAGATCTGTTAACTAATGTTTTACAGTACAGCGTGGTACATTTGTCCAAGGTGGACAGAGGAAAGCTATTAAATCTATGGGAAGTGCCAGGCATGATGGTGCACAACTCTAATCCTAACACCTGGGGGGCAGGGTCAGGAAGATCACTGCAAATTAACCAAAACGTACAAGTGAATGGCTTTTCTTACAGTCACATAGTTAGATGACTGCATAATCACTATAAGTTTAAAGTATTTCATCACACTGTCTACTAGCAGTCCCTATTTCACACATTCTCCCTTTGCCCTAGCAGTAACTACAAATTGCTTTTGTATATATCTGCCTGGGTTTTTTTCGTCGCCCCACCCCACTCCCCACTCCCCACAACCCCCACCCCCGGCCATCCCAGACATGCTTTCTATGTGTAGCCCTGGCTGTCCTGGAACTCACTCTGTAGACCAGGCTGGCCTCAAATTCACAGATCACCTACCTCTGCCTCCTGAGTACTGGGATTAAAGACATGGGCTACCATGCCTGGTATATCTGCCTGTTTTTGTTTTACTGATAAAAGGTGTCATGTAGCTCAGGATAGCCCTGAACTCCTGATCTTCCTACCTACTTCTGCCTCTCAAGTGTTGGTATTGAATTTGCTGTAGTACACAGATACGTCTTTTTATTATGTGGAGTGGGAGGCACATGGTCAGAGGATAACTTTGGGAGTTAGTTCTCTCCTTTCACTGTATGGGTCCAGAGGATGGAATTCAGGTCATCAGACTTGGTTGCGAAGGGCCCTTTACCTACTGAACCATTTTGCTGACCCTAGATGTGCCTTTTTAAAAATATGTCGTATAGATAGATTTAAACTGTTGTCTTATAGAACTGATTTCTTTAATTCAGCATGTTTTTGAAGGTTCATCCGTGTTTTAGTATTATCAGTACTAAGTTCTTTTTTAAAATATATTCATTTTTGTGTGTATGAATGTGTGTGTTTATACCTTGTGCATGTGGAGGTTGGAAGAGGGCATTGGATTCCTTGGAACTGAAGTTATGGATGGTTGTGAACCACCATGTGGATGCTGGGAACCCAGCCTGGATCCTCTGCAAGAGCAACAAGTGCTTTTAACTATTAAGCCATCTCAATCTCACCTTGTAGCCCTGGCTGATCTGGAACTTAGAACTTGCTTAATGGTAGACCAAGTCATTCTGGAACTCAGAGTGACCTCTTGCCTCTGCTCTATAGATGCTGATATTATAGGCAGACTCTACCCATCTGGCTGCCATTCTTTCAGTGCTCACTAACATTCCTTGGTTTAGATAATGTTGCTGTGAACATTTGTGTGCACTTATAGTTCCATTTGTCTTGGGTATGTATCTAAGAGTGAAGTCGTCAGGGTCACAGGCAACTGCTAGCCCTTTGAAGAACTACCAAACTCTTTTCTAACATTATCATACCATTTTACATTGCTGTTGTCAATGAGCGAGGCTTTCAGTTCCTCCACAGAAAACTTTCATAGAAATGAAATACTAGATAGAGGACAACAAGATTGCTGGATGGGTAAGGATGCTTGTCACCAAGCCTGATGCCCTGCATTTGATTCCTAGAACTTTTAATTGATTTCAAGCAGAAGTAATCTGGGCAGAGATTGGAAGAAAGTGCCATACCGAGAGAAGTAACTATATGTTCTAATGGAAGGAAAAAAACATGTAGGACACAAATACCAGAGGTATTATCAGTGTTTGGTTGTTTGGGTTGTTTCTTGACTCTTGCTCTGTTTGTAGCACAGTGAGAAACAGTGAGTCTCCATATAGGTGAGAGCAGTTACAACCAAAAATAAACACTGATGATGTGTAAAGTACCATCCTGCGTACTTTTCAAAAAGCTCTAACAGCAATTCCTGTTTGCACAGGAGAATTCAAAGGTGCCCTGGGTCTGACTTTGAACTTGTACATGCCTTCTCCACAGAGTGTGTGTTAAATACTCTACTATGCTGCTAAACATGTTATTAGTTACATTTGGGATTGAGGGTTTTTATATCTGAAAAGAGATTTTTAAAAATAGAGTTTTAAGTATACAAATGGCATTTTCTAAAACATCTTTTTGGCTATAATTTGAGCCAAAAGGGAAAGCAAGGTAGCTAGACCAAGAAATCAGAAGTTTTTTCTGCATCCAGAGCAAAAAAAAAAAAAAGTTTTTAAACACTAATAGCAGTGGAATTGAAGAGGATGGGGTACAATTAGCCAGTTACTGGTATTAGGCTGAAAGTTTGGGATAGCTAGAAAATCCAGGATGGCTGCCAGGCTTCTGACTTGAGTAGCTGATGGTAATACAGTTCCAGAGACTGGAGGAGGAATGGGCTTTGCAAAAATATTGAACAGACTCTGATAAAGTCTGGAGTTTAAAAGTCATATACAGTATACTTTAATACTCAAATAGAATTTAGAGTAGCAAAAGGCTGGCCTCCAGGGATACCAATTATTTAGAATGCTGGTGGGCCCAAATCCAAGCAGCAAGAGAGACTTAGAAGTGACTACTAGAGAGGTAATAGGAACGGTTAGTATTAGAGAAGTTTGTAGCTTGTCATTGCCATCTTCCTCTCTATCAGACTATCTTTGTTATCTGTTGACACGAGAAGATTATAGTCGGATTATTTCAGTATGTGCATATATTGTATAATGATCAAAAAAGGGTGTTGATTGTATCTGTCTCCTCAAATATATTACTGACTTTATCTTTAGGGTGCATTTTGGTGAGCTAGTTACCTGGGCCTGGTGACGCATGCCTTTAGTTCCGGCATTCTGGAGGCAGGTGGATCTCTGTGAGTTTGAGGTCAGCATACATAGCAAGTTCCAGGGCAGCCAAGGATATAACAGTGAGATTCTGTTTTTCATTTTTGTTTCTTTTTCTGTGGGCTTGTGAGATGGTTCAGCAAGGAAAGGTGCTTGCTGGGAATCTGAGTCACTGACCAAAGGTTCATTTTGGGGACCTACAGAACTGATTCCCTAAAGGTGTCCCCCACCCTACACAAACACACAGACACACAAACTATCAAAGGATAAGGCAGAGAGACTGAAAGAGAAAGACACCCACACATCTTGTGTATACATTGCACATATACAACCAGATAAATAAAAATTAAAACTTCTTAATCTATTGACTACTAGATTATACTGCAGTATGTATTTCATGGAGTTTCAGCTTCTTTGGGTTTGTTTGGTAAATTTTTTTTTTTTTTTTTTTGGTTTTTCGAGACAGGGTTTCTCTGTGTAGCTTTGCGCCTTTCCTGGAACTCACTCTGTAGCCCAGGCTGGCCTCGAACTCACAGAGATCCGCCTGCCTCTGCCTCCCGAGTGCTGGGATTAAAGGCATGCGCCACCACCGCCCGGCTGTTTGGTAAAATTCAATAAGCACAGTCATTGTCATTTGATAACAAATTTTATTTATTTGTTTTTCTTTTCTTTTCTTTCTTTTTTGTTTGTTTGGTTTTGTTTTTCGAGACAGGGTTACTCTGTGTAGCTCTGGATGTCCTGGAACTCACTCTGTAGACCAGGCTGGCCTCGAACTCACAAAGATCCGCCTATCTCTGCCTCTAGAGTGTTGGGATCAAATCTGCCCTGCTTTCTTTTTAAAATTTTTGTTGTTGTGTGTGTATATGAGAGGGTGAGTGCTCAGGTGTCGCAGCTCTCATGGGTTCAGAGCATGACTTTCTGTTCTTCTAGAGACCAAACTCAGGTCACCTGGCTGGAGTTGCTGCCTTTTTTACCTGCTGAGCCATCTTGATTGGCCCAGTTTTGAAACTGCTTTGAACACAGTTCTGCAGTATATCAAATCATTAAAAATACTACTACTTTTGACAGAGAGAACAAAGGACTTCTTATATAGTAGTTATTGAAGTAGTGAGAAATGACTGCATGTTTTGAAAATAAAACCGGGCCGGGCGGTGGTGGCACACGCCTTTAATCCCAGCACTTGGGAGGCAGAGCCAGGTGGATCTCTGTGAGTTCGAGGCCAGCCTGGGCTACCAAGTGAGTTCCAGGAAAGGCGCAAAGCTACACAGAGAAACCCTGTCTCGAAAAACCGAAAGAAAAAAAAAGAAAAGAAAAGAAAACTGACATTGCTGACAGACTGTATGTAGAAAGATTGAGAGATAGAAGGAAGTCAGGAATGATCGCAAGTTATTAGGTAAATTGTTATAAAAGAAAAAATTTTGCTGAGCATGGTAACATATGACTCTAATCCAAGCACTAGGGAGGCAGAGGCAGGTGGATCTCTTGAGTTCAAGGCCAGCCTGATTTACATAGTGAGTTCCAGAACAGCCAGGGCTACACAGAGAAACTGCCACAAAAAAAGAGGGGGGGGAGGTGGAATGAGTGAGTGAGTTGATGGCTCAGTGGTTGAGAGCACTGGCTGCTCTTCCAGAGGACCCACATTTGATTCCCAGTACCCACATAATGGCTCACACTGTAACTCCAGTTCCAGGTGATCCATTGCCTTCTTTTGGCCTCTCTGGGCACCAGGCATGAATGTGGTACATAGTCATACATACATATAACACCTGTAACACATAGAAAAATAAAATGAAAGTTTTTTTTTTTAATTTAATCAGGTTTTTGTTTTTGTTTTGTTTTTGTTTTGTTTGTTTGTTTGTTTGTTTGTTTTGGTTTGGTTTGGTTAGATTTGGTTTGAGGTCTCTCTCTATAGCTCTGTCCACCCTGGAACTCATTTAGACCAGCCTGGCCTCGAGCTCTACCTGTCTCTGTTTCTGAATACTGAGATTAAAGGTGTGCATCACCACTGCCCAGCTAAATGGTGCTTTTTTTGTTTGTTTGTTTTTTTGAGACAAGTTTTCTCTGTGTAGCTTTGTGCCTTTCCTGGAACTCACTCTGTAGTCCAGGCTGGCCTGGAACTCACAGAGATCCGCCTGCCTCTGCCTCCCGAGTGCTGGGATTAAAGGTGTGCGCCACCACTGCCCGGCTTAAATGGTGCTTTTTAAGGTACAATTTTACCCTGTAACTTGATTTAGGCTTGCCTTCAGCTCATTGTATAGTCCAGGCTGGACTCAGACTTACAGTTACAGCCTCTTTCCTGCTTCCATCTCTTCTCGTCTTTTTTCACTCTCTCTTCAGACTCAGTTCAAGAAATGGAAGGCAAAGTTTTCCTTTATGTTTCTCAAACATAATCAAAATACTTCTTCCTCGGGAGTTTGACACTTACTGTTCTGCCTGACTCAAACCTTTCTTTCCTTCCTTAAGTACAGGGTTATTCAGCTAACTTCCTGTGGTCTAATAAATTATATTGGTCATCTACAAGAACTTTAAAGAGGGGATTGGAGAGATGGGTAAGTGGGTAGAGCATTTGCTTCTCTTGTATTGGGCCAGAGTTCAGTTCTTATCACCCACGTCAAAGTGGGTATAACCACCATTAACTCCAGTTCCAGTGGATCTGACGTTGTCCTCTGGCCTCTACAAGCATCCCCATACATGTGGGCTTGTACACATACACTGACCAACAGACACACATAAATTTAAAAAAAATTTTTTTCTTAGGATTTTAAAGAAATTAAAACCTAGGATAGTAGTTCCATATGAATACTGTGCTATGTACATATGGAGTTTTAAAGTCTTAGTAGTTCATTTGTATCGGTTTTTAATGTTGACAAAGGGAATGATTGCAATCTTTGGTTTTGTCTAATGAAGTTGATAGAGCAAATACAAATTTATCATAAACGAGATGTGGTTTATACCTTTAATCTTAGCACTGGAGAGATGGAGGCATAAAGATTGCATTGAGTTCAAGGCTATCCTAGGCTTCAAAGTTTCTGAAAACAAAAAACAATACAAAATAAAATAAGTTTATTAGAGTCAGATATGAAAGTTACTTGCCTGTAATCCTAGCATTGGAGAGGTAGAAACAGGAAGATTGTTACAAATTACAGGTCATTCAGGACTATATTGTGAATAAGGAGACATTATCTTAAGAAATAAAACAAATCAAAGTAAAAATTCTCATAGATGAAACAAGATTGAATTGTCTTAAGATAAATATGGGTAACCATTGTTATTTCTTTTTTTTTTTTTTTTTTTTTTTTTTAAAGATTTATTTATTTATTTTGTATACAGCATGTATGACCAGAAGAGGGCACCAGATCTCATTACAGATGGTTGTGAGCCACCATGTGGTTGCTGGGAATTGAACTCAGGACCTCGGGAAGAGCAGTCAGTGCTCTTAACCTCTGAGCCATCTCTCCAGCCCCATTGTTATTTCTACAATGTAGCAACTGGAATATTTCCCTGGACAAATAAGTTTTTATTGTTCACTATATATTTTAAAATATATACTAATGAAGTAATTTTAAATATGTTAATTGCCTTTATCAAGCGGAAAAAAAGACAGCTTCATTAGGTTTTTCATGTGTGTTTGGTTAAAGTAATGCTGTATATAGATGTATTCTATGCATCTATTTCTAGTAGTTGACTTGATACACTTAAAAATGTTTCACTGCTACCTAAGTTTAATACATTTATTACTGAACTCTTTTTTTTTAAAATATATATTTGTTTTATGTGTTAGGGGTGTTTTGCCTGCTTGCATATCTGTGCACCAGGATTATCCAAATCCTTAAGAGCCAATTTGTACGAGGCAGTTTATAAGCAATTCTTATTGCCTTCCCAGTTTCATTTTATGCTCGGACTATCTCAGTAATCTTCATAATTTTAGGGAGTTTTCTCATACATACTGTTCGCTTTGGTAAGATCTTTTTGATGTTCCTATGTTAATTTTACATACTGTGTCATAATAGTTAATACCTTTTGTTAATTATACTTGTACATTTTAACTGTATTTATATAAGTTGTTTGCTTCCTTTCTAAAATTTAGAGTTCATGATAGCAGTATTTGTCTGACCTATAACTATATCTTATTGTGTTCTTAAGATAGTTTTGAAGCCCTCAGAAACTATGTGTTAAATTAATAAAGGGGTATATTGAGAATAATGAACTAGGGCTGGGGAGATGGTACACAAGCATAAGGACTTGAGGTCATATCCCTAGAACCTATAGAAGTTGAGCTGTAACTCCCGAGGTGGAGGCGGGGAGAGGGCAGGTGGATCCTTGCAGTTCATTGACCAGTCAGCCTAGCTAGATCAGTGAGCGTGGGGTTCTGTGAGAAGCTCTAACTCAAGATAAGGGGGCAACAATGAGGTGGCTCAGTAGATAAAGGCTCCTGATGCTAAGTGTAACAACTTGAGTTTGATTCCTGAGATCAAACATGGTGAGAGGAGAGAACTGACTCCTAAAAGTTGTCCTCTGACCTCAAAACTTATGCTACAGAATGCACACACTCACATGCCTGTGCTTGCGTGTACTCACAGAGAGAATAAACAAATAAATAGACAAGTCAATAAATAAATGGAGAGCTGTTGAGGAAATTACCAAATGTTGACCTCAGGTCTTTACCTGCACGGGCACACCTGTTCATTCATAGACTCAGGTACAGCACCCCAGTCCACCTCCCTTACATGCATACATTTAATGAATCGATGAAGGGAACAGTTGAATGATTAGAGAAGTAGGAGGAAAGCCAATAGAATTCTAAGTGTAGCAGAGAGGAGTGAAAATCAGGTCTGAAAATGATTTTTTAGAGGTTGTATGACACACTTAAGAAAAACCAGGCCACCCTGACTGAGCCTTTATGAGTAGATTTGACTCTTTCTTTTATTGGCCATTAGCCTGTCTTTTCATCTATAAAAAGGAATAGTAACTACTATATAGTGTTAGAGAGATTTAAGTTAAATATGGGAAGCATTAGTGTAGAGCTTTGTGCATATTAAAACTCAGTAAATATTAGGGATTTTAATTTTAAGTTATATATGTTAAACTTACTGGCAGGACTCATTTGTAGAACTTTAAAGTTTATCGTTAATTTTATATTGCTTTCCTAAGTAGTGTTCTATCAAAGTATGCTTATTTCCCATTCTTTCCCATTCCTGATGGTAGACAGGTTATCCACACAATCCACCGTCTTCCACACAGAGTTAAATTGTCATAGTTACTTTGTGTCAGAGACCAAAGGGGTGTCTGCTGCTGCTGCTGCTCCTCCTCCTCCTCCTCCTCTTCCTCCCCCTCCCCCTCCCCTCCCTCCCCCTCCTCCTCCTCCTTTTCACACTCTCTCCTTCCCTCCCTCCTTGTTCTGGGCTTGAACCTTGTGCATGTTAGGCAAGCTCTGTACTAAGCAATACCTTCAGCCTCATGATGCTGTGGTAATGTGTATTCATTAATGTGTGTGTTCATAAGAGGGTGCATTTTTGAAGGCAATTAAACCTACTGAGCTATGTCCTTGGCTTTTTTATTTTATCAGATTTATTGTTTGTTACTTGTATATGGGACTATTGTGGCAGGTGGCAGTAGGTAGAGGTATTCACTTGAGAGAAGAAATAGAGTATAGATATGAAAAACAAGTTTTGAGTTTTTTTCTGCTCACACATTTTACATATATGTGGTGGAGGTTATTTCTTTCTCTTTCATGTAACCCAGGTTGGCCCTGAATTTGCTCTATGTCCAATGATGACCTTGAACTCCTGCTTTTCTTTCCAAGTGCTGGGATTGCAGAAGTATATCCCTTTATCCAGTTGTTTTGTTTATGTTTTTGGTGTTGAGAAATATGTCCAGGTCTTCATACATGATAAGCTACATGCCTAGTTAGAAATTGTAAATTTATGTTGCTTTCCTGGGTATTTAGTGGCAACATTGCCGAAATAGACTAGTAACATTCTTAAATTATTATGGTGATTTATAAAGAATTCATAAGTAATTCTACCATGTTGTTAAATTATAGTGATATAAATGTGTATGTCCTACTAATGTAAGTAATTTTCTAGTTTGTTCTTCCCAATAATGATGTATGTTAAAGGACTCTATACTATGAAGCTAGTGTTGACTTTGTTTTGTAAGTCTTCCTTTTTGAGTCTTATATACCCTAGGTTGGCTTTGAACTTGATGTCTTGCCAAGGATGACCTTGAACTTCTGATTGCCTTATCTCTACCTAACCAGTTTTGGGATTAGAACCCAGGACTTGATATGTACTAGGCAAGCACTATATCAACTGACCTATATCCCTTTAATTTTCTTTTCAGTTTCACTAGTTTATTTTGGATTTTTCCAGAGACTTGAAAATGTAAACCACAAAACTGCATTTAAGATGAATGTTGAATTTGCTTCTTTGAGCAGAAAGGCAACAGTTTTTGTTGTTGGGGGTTTTTGTTTGTTTGTTTTTGGTGTTTGGTTTTTGGTTTTTTAAGACAAGGTTTCTCTGTGTAACAGTCCTAGCTGTCCTGGAACTCACTTTGTAGGCCAGGCAGGCCTCAAACTCACTGAGATCCACCTGCCTCTGCCTCCTGAGTGCTGGCATCAAAGATGTGTGCCACCACTGCCCAGCCAAGACAATAGTTCTTAAATCTGTATTTCTCCTTGCAGCTACATTTTAAATTAAATATACTGTTATTTATTAAGTGGCACTGTTTACCGTGTGAGAAAAGTCAGGAGGAATAGGAATAGGCCTATGGAATGGCTGTGCAGGAAGAGGGGGCAGGAATATGTGGAACCTGCTTTTAACACACACACACACATACACACACACACACACACACACCTGCACACATGTGTATATGGACTTTCACTTAGCTATGCCACACATGCACATAGATTACATGATCACGCAGGTCACAGATTACTTAGGATGTAAGGTCCTGGGATGACTAAGCAGCTTGCCAGATCACGCTCTCTGTCATGTAGCTGGGGGAGTGGCTAGGAATTCCAACATATACCATACAAGGAAATAGGATAAGTTATGTGACAACATGGCTCCCTTAATTCTGGATGGAAACACTTCCCTACTCACAAACAACATTCATTACTTCAAACATTCAAAATGGCTCTCCTATTTTAGCTGGAGTGCACTGTTGGAAGATGAATCAGAAAGATCTCAAGTCGAAGGCCAGTAATAAGACTATCAAAACAATAACAGCAGAAACTCTCAGTCTGTAATCTAGAACTTTTTGGGTTTTTCGAGATAAGGTTTCTCTGTGTAGCCCTAGCTGTCCTTGAACTCACTCTGTAGTCCAGGCTGGCCCCGAACTCACAGAGATCCGCCTGCCTCTGCCTCCCTAGCACTGAGATTAAAGGCGATTAAAGGCGTGCGCCGCCGCCGCCGCCGCCGCCGCCGCCGCCGCCGCCGCCGCCGCCGCCGCCGCCGCCGCCGCCGCCGCCGCCGCCGCCGCCGCCACTACCACCCATAATCTAGAACATTTGATGCTAGAAGTTTTGCGTGGGGGTTGTTGGTTTTATACTACTGTTTATTTTTTTAAACTTTTAGATAGTACCATATTGATTGAATGAACCGACAGTGATTTGTTGAAGATTTTGGGAAAGCACTCTTTTATCAAACACTTTAATATTCTATATATTGAATACATTTCACAGAAATTCTGGTAATTAAAACTAAAATCAATTCAGCTCAAATTTTGTCACTGCTAAGTTGAGGGGAAACACTTGGTTTTCAGTTTTAGGGATTTCTGTATTGTGAATCTGTCGTGCAAACCAGTAGAACCTTGTGTTTGATAAGGAGAGGAAGTGTCTGATGGGACCACAAACGCACTGAAAGTATAAAAATTTTTATTTCCAAACTACACTGTTTTTCAAGATTGTAGGCCTGGGTTTTTAATTAGGCCTTTGTTTGTTGTTTCCCTTCATGTTTGTGTTTTGTCCTTGAGACAGCGTCTCACTAACATGCCCCTCTGGCCATGAACTTGGAAGTTGTGTTTCAAACCTCTCAAGTTTTGGCGTTATATGCATACTCTATTTCATTTGGCTGTATTTTTTGGTTCAAATTTAATATTTTTGCCATTGCTGGTGATTACATCAGGGTCTTGCACATGGCAGAAGAATGTCGTACAGGTAAGATGTAATCCCAGACAGATCTGTCAGTCCTCAAAAATACTGAATTATTAGACGCTGGAGAGGCAACTTAGAGGGTAAGAGCTTTTTTCTCTTGGAGAGGACCAAGCTGGTTTCCCAGCACCTACATGGTGGCTCACAACCATTAGTAACCCCAGTTCCAGGGGACCTGACACCCTCTTCTGGCTTCTGTGGCCACAAGGCTCACACATAGTGCACAGACACATTCAGGCAAAACACCTATACATAGAAAATGAACATAAGAAAACGTCTAGTGAATTATAGGCCTGCTGTGTAGGCTCAGTGGTTAATAGTCCTTGCCACTCAAGCCTAACCACCTGAGTTCAACCCCCAGAACCGGTGGTGGAAGGAGAGAACCGACTCTTGAAATCTGGCCTCTGGCCTCCACACATGTGCCCTGGTGCCAGCACACCTGTACTTGTAAACACACACTCAAACACTAGCAATAAGAAATTGTTTAAAGCTTTTTTTAATTGTATGTGTATGAGTATTTTGCCCGAATATATGTACATATAGCATGTGCATGCCTGATGCCTACGTAGGTAGAGAGGGAGTAGGATAGCCTGGACTAGAGTTATAGATGGTAGTGAGTCATGTGGGTACTGGGAACGAAGCTCAGGACTTCTGCAAGAGCTGCAAGTGCTCTGACTCCTCAGCCTCATAATAAATAAACAATTTGTAAAGAGAATACTGAGTTATTTGTTTTGCTTTTTATTTACTAATCAGCCTTCTGATTATATGATAGAACCTGGTTGATTTCCTGAGGACCTTTATGTAATAAGAAGGAAGGTTCCGCCGGGCGGTGGTGGCGCACGCCTTTAATCCCAGCACTCGGGAGGCAGAGGCAGGCGGATCTTTGTGAGTTCGAGGCCAGCCTGGTCTACAGAGCGAGATCCAGGAAAGGCGCAAAGCTACACAGAGAAACCCTGTCTCGAAAAACCAAAAAAAAAAAAAAAAGAAGGAAGGTTCCGGGGCCTGGAGAGATGACTCAGCAGTTAAGAGCACTGGCTGCTTCTTTCAGAGGACCTGAGTTCAATTCTCAGCACCCACATGGTGACTCACACCCATCTGTAATGGGATCTGATGTCCTCTGCTATCATGCAGGCGTACATGCAGATAGAACACTCATATGCATGCATGCATAAATAAATAAATAGTTAAAAAGCAAAAGAGATTCCATGTGCAGATTCTTAGATTAGGTGGGCTACTTACCTTTTTTTTTTAAGTTGATATGTTGGTTTGAAAACATTTTATATATTTGGGAAATTGAAATGTATCAACTATTTGCTATTAGGAAAACAATGAAAATAAATTTTTCAATAATTCCTATAATTATTTGTTTAATGTTCATGTTTTCACTTCATTATAGGCCTCAAATTTAGAAAGTGGGTCTGTTTTTATTTTCCTTTTAGGGCACAGTATAATACCCGTCATTTAGTAAATGCCCAGGAATATTTTTCATTGGATTAGTGAGTAAGTTCAGAGTTAGTGTGTGGTAGCAACAGAGATTATTCTGCCTGAGAATCTTAACCTATAACCACCATGTAGGTGCTGGGAATTGAACCCTCATCCTCTGGAAGCATAACCATTGCCCTTAACTACTCAGCTGTCTATCTTTCCAATTCTAATCCTGACAGTTTTTAAAATAAAATGTTTGAATACTGAAACCTACTTAAAGCCAGCAAAATAATTATTTTTAATAAAATGGATTTTATTTTAAAATGTAGAAAATATATTCCTTTAAAATTAAATTCTTGTGCCAGGTATAGTGGTGCTCATTTTTAATCCTAGTGTTTTGGAGGCTGAGGAAGGAGGACTTTGAGCTTTATAGGCAGACCCTGGCTTATAGGGAGAGAGAATGGGAGGTAGAGAGAGGAGTTATTTCTGTGTTATATTTGTATTTGGACATCAGTTGCAGAAGCTTCTTTGCTGGTTTATAATGATTTTTGGTTTTTTTTTTTTTTTTTTAATGTTTTGTTTATCTAGACAAGGTCTCTCTGTATAGCCCTGGCTGTCCTGGAACTTGCTCTGTAGACCAGGCTAGTTTTAAGTTCAGAAATCTGCCTCTGCCTCCTGAGTGTTGGGATAAAAGACTTCCACCATAGTGCCCTATAGTTTTGTTTTTAAGGACTACAATCTGGAGCCAGTTGTGGTGTGCACCGTGATCCTAGCACTTTGGAACTGGAGGCAGCAGGATCAGATTAAGATCATCTTTAGCTAACAAGTTCAAGGCCAGCCTGGGTTACATGAGATCCTTTGTCAAAAAACGAGATACACACACACACACACACACACACACACACACACACACACACACACAGATACATACATACATACATACGTACTGAGGAGAGAGAAAGGAGAAAGATCTGCCTGTGGCTGGCCTCAAACCTGAGATCCTCTTGTCTTGTTCCCTGAAGCGCTGTGATCTAGGAGTGTGCCGCCATGCTCTGTTGTAACGGTGATTCTTAAATTTTGATTTGTACTACAATATTGTAACTTGTTCATATCTACTGAACAATGAAAAGAAATCTGAAGTTTTTAAGTGAATTCACAATTCAGTGATTTGTATTATATTGTAAGCTACATTTTGATCTAACTGATTTTTTTTTTTTTTTTGCTGCTTTCCCTGCCATTCTTATTGCTCCTTTCTTACATTAATCCTTTGTTTATTTCTGATAAATTTTTGTTATGATCTGTCCTGCAGGGAAAGAGATGCTGGTCGCAAGTTTTGGAAATCCGTATTTTTTTATGGAACAGTGTTCTGTAAAAGTTTTGTAAGATTCCTTGGCAATAAAACACTTGTGATGGACTCTAGGAATACTGCTATGTTAGGATTGGGTTCTGATTCCGAAGGATTTTCAAGAAAGAGTCCTTCTACCATCAGTCCTGGCACCCTGGCCAGCAAGAGAGAAGGCGAAGTAGAGAGTAACACGAAGAAAGAAGAGGAGGATCCGCGCAAGCGGACTCGAGAAAGAAGCGGGGACGCAGGAAAAGATGCTGGCTTACCTGACGCTCAGCAGCAGCAGTTCTCAGTGAAAGAAACAAACTTCTCGGAGGGGAACGTAAAGTTGAAAATTGGTCTGCAGGCTAAGAGAACTAAAAAGCCTCCAAAGAACTTGGAGAACTATGTGTGTCGACCTGCCATAAAAACAACGGTCAAGCACTCCAGGAGAGCACTTAAAAGTGGGAAGATGACAGATGAGAAGAGCGACCGCTGCCCTTCCAAGTGGGTGAGTGAACTTCCCAGCCCACGGCCAGTGTCAGTAATTGGATTTCTCTAGTAATCCTATTTACACTAGTCTTCAGTTCTTTCTGATAGGCTATAAAGGATGCTAAAAGTATAACAATATAATGATGTCTACATTTACATTTTTATTTGTGTGGATGTGTAGGGAATGTCACTTCGTGCTTGTAGAGGTCAGAGGACAACTTTAGTGTCCGTTCTTTCCACCTTCACATGATTTCTGGGGTGTCAACTTAGGACAGGCTTTTATGACAAGTGTCCTTAGCAACTGAGTCCTCTTACAGATACATTTGTCTGTACCTATATTTTATTTGTAAAATTATGACATGTAAAATGGAGCTAATGTGTGTTAAACAAGTCAGATTGTTGCTCCTAATATAACAGTGGGAAAAATTATATATAAAATTGGCAATTATATTTAGGAAATACAGATTTGAATCTTGTCTATTTCCAATAATGAAGGGAAGAACATATTAAGGAAATAAATTGAGGCTCAGATAAGAAATTCTCATAGCACCTCTCTTTTAACATCGTTGGAAGGATGTGATTCACCAATGAAATGAGAGCTTTTGCCAAGTGAATTGTCTCATAAGACATTTATGCTGCTGTTTCTCATAAGGCACACTGCAGATCAGTAATCTGGCTTCTCTGGAAACCGGTGCAGGATAACCTGACTCAAAGCAACAAACTAACAGAAAACCAAGTTGCTTTCTTCCTGCCACTACTCAGATACAGTGACTAATTTTTCTTTTAAAAAAAAAAAAATGATTTAACATAGGCATGGTGGTATATACCTTGGACTCGAGTATGGGAGGCAGCAGCAGGTGGATCTCTGAGTTTGAGGCCAGCTTGGTCTACATGGGGAGTTCCATGCCAGCCAGGACTACATAGTGAGACATTGTCTCTAAATAAATAAATAAATAATTTGAGGTACATGAGTGTTTTGCTTGCTTGTATGTCTCTTCTCAATGTGCTCACACCTGGTTCCCACAAAGACCAGAATAAGGTATAGGATTCCCTAGAGTTGAAGTTACAGACAGTTGTGAGCCTCCATGTGGATACTGGGAACTGAACTCTGGTCCAATGGAAGAACAGTCTGTGCTTTTAACCACTGAGCCATCTTTCCAGCCCCATGACTAATTTGCCTTAACTTTACTCTGTCTAGTAACAGTAGCAATTTGTGTGACAGCCCTTTGGTTTTATGTTTTGTTTTGTTTTGTTTTTTTGGTTTTTCGAGACAGGGTTTCTCTGTGTAGCCCTGGCTGTCCTGGATCTCACTCTGTAGACCAGGCTGGCCTCGAACTCACAGAGATCCACCTGGCTCTGCCTCCTGAGTGCTGGGATTAAAGGCGTGCGCCACCACCGCCCGGCTGTGACAGCCTTTTGACCAGAAGTTTTAGTTATGTTATTTAGTATCAGTCTATATATATATATATATATATATATATATATATATATATATATATATATATACACACACACACACACACACAATGTATGTCCTCTACAGGATGAAGAATGTACATTAGTAATAAGGCTGGCACTAGACAGAATTGTTTTAACACTTGATCTGATATTTAATAGTGATCTTCACTGTATGAAATGACTTGACTTTTATTCTTTGTTTTTCTCTGTGGTCCGTATTATTTTATGTGTATGATGTTTTGCTTGTATGTGTATCTGTGCACCATGTGTGCAGTGCTCACAGAAGCCAGTAGAGGGCATCAGAACCCCCTTGGACTGGGGTTACATAAGGCTGTGACCATCAGCCACGTGGGTGCTAAGAATCCAGCCTGGTTCTTCTGAACCAGCAGCTGAGCCATCTCTCTAGCCTCTTTTCTCCCCCACCCCCACCTTTTTTAAAAGAGAGTCTTCGCTGCATTGCTCAGGCTGTCCTCAAACTTGTACTCTTCCTAGCTCAGCCAGCCGGGTACTGGGAGTGCAGACATGCCACTATCCTTACCTTATCATTATTCTTTATTTATTTATTTATTATTATTATTATTATTATTATTATTATTATTATTATTTTTGCTTTTGGGTTTTTTTGGGTTTTTTTTTTTTTTTTTTTTTTTTTGAGACAGGGTTTCTCTGTGTAGCTTTGCGCCTTTCCTGGATCTTGCTCTGTAGACCAGGCTGGCCTTGAACTCACAGAGATCCTCCTGCCTCTGCCTCCCGAGTGCTGGGATGAAAGGCGTGTGCCACCACTGCCCGGCCTATGGTTTTAAAGGATTATTTAAAAGTCTGTGAGTGTCTGTGATATGTGTACATGCATATGTGCAGGTACGTTGGTGTGCAGAGACCAAAGGAAGGCATCAAGTGTCCCGTTACTCTTGACGTCATTTCCTTTGCAACAGGGTTGCTCACTGACTCTGGAGCCAAGCTGGCATCTCCCAAGCCCCTGCAATCTTCCTGTCTCCGTCCACGATGGTGTTAGTGTTAGATGTGCCTGGCCATGCCCAGCTGTGTGTGGAGTTGCTGGGAACTGACCTGGAATTCAATCTCCATGTCTGCAGAGCACTCTTACTCTGTGAGCCATCTCCCTAGCTCCTGATTCTCTTTTGTAATAGAGTCTTCTGTATGTCTCAGGCTGACCTAGAATTCATATTTCTCCTCTCCAAGCCTCACAAGTGCAAAGAGTATGGGGTGTGATACCACACCTATCTTATTACCATTAATAATAATTCTTTTTTAGTTAGGAGAGGAGTTGTATCCTGCAGTGTATATTCAGATTCAAGAACAACTTTGTGAGTTGGTTCTCTCATTCCACTATGGGTCCTAGAAATTGAACTCAGATCATTAGGTTTGCTTGGCAAAACACCTTTATTCCCTGAGAGCCCTTATTATCCATAAGTTTGCGTTTTTACATATTTCCAGAATCTATGCTACAGATTCTTTGTTTGCAGGATTGTTATGGCATCCAGAAGTGTGAGTGTGTGCTAAGATAGGGTCCCATCGGGCATTAGTGGCTCACATCTTTAATCCCAGCACTCGGGAGGCAGAGCCAGGCGGATCTCTGTGAGTTCAAGGCCAGCCTGGTCTACAGAGTGAGATCCAGGACAGACACCAAAGCTACACAGAGAAACCCTGTCTTGGAAAACCAAAGAAAAGAAAAAAAAAAAAAAAAAAAAAAAAAAAAAAAAAAAAAAAAAAAAAAAAAAAAGACAGGGTACCTTGTACCTTGCTTGGGCTAGCCTCTAATTTGCTATGTAGCCAAATTTTACCTTGAACTCTTGACCCTCCACCTTGGGTTGGGTTTACTGGAGTAGGCCACCTGGTTTGGCCAGAATTTTTTGTTTTGTTTTGGTTGAGTTGTGTTGTATTTTTTTTATTTAGAGCTGGACGTCTTACTCTGTCACTCTGGCTGATCTGGAACTCACTGTATAGGCCTTGCTGACCTCAAACTCACAGAGATCTGTCTGTCTCTGCCTCTAGGGTGCTGGGATTAAAAGCATGGCCATTAATAAATAATTTATTTATTAGTACTGGGGGGGGGGGCTTGAAACCAGAGCTTCATGTGCCCTTTACCACTAGGTTGAGTTCCCCAGTCCTCTAGTCACAACTGGGCATGTAGACTGTTGACATTTCCTCAGAGGAGGAGTTGGGCTTGTAAGCAATTCTGCCTTGATTGTACATGGCCTTAGTATCAGGGAGAGGTTAGAGTATGTAGGCTAGAGAAGAGTGCTCCATCTGTACATCATCCATGCTAGGTACAGACTTCCCGATGTTGCTGCTTTGGAGTTGCCCATGCCCTGTAAGTAAGCTCAGTAAACTAATTGGTTTCCCAGGGGGGACTTTGGTTTGCATTGAGACCTTATTAGCAGGAGGGGAGTACACATTCTTGCAACAAATACCATTCCCTCACTCCTGTATGTACTCTCATCCTTTTAACCTATCCATTTCAGAATCCCCATGTAGCAAGTTGACTTGATAACACTATGGTAATGTAATGGTGTTACCTGATGGGTAGAAACATAGTTTCTGAAGCAAAGTGAAGAAACTTTTGTATCTAATATGTCTTTAGGGTTACCTTTGCTAGGATTAGGATCCTGCTGTGTTTAGGGATGGAGAGATGGCTCAGCCCTTCTAGAGGACCATCCCAGCACCCATATGGCAACTCCAAACCATCTGTAACTCTAGATCCAGAGTATCACACACCTTCTTCTGGCTTCCATGGGCACCTGCATGAATGTGCTACACACACACACACACACACACACACACACACACACACACACACATATATTTGTAAGCCAAACCAGAATTGATGCAGAGAAACTTCCAGAAAAGCAAATGATGCATTGTTTTTATATATTCTAGAAGCATGTATATACAAGCACATACATGTCTCCTACATACATATTCTTTTTCATTTAAAAAATATAAATACCATAGCGTTAACTTTGTTCTGTGTATTGTTTTTCTCTATATAGCCCCGGCTGGCCTGGAGCTCACTAGGTAGACCAGCATGCCTCTGCCTACCAAGTGCTTTTTAACTTAGCTAATTCTGGAGATTTTTTCCTAAATAGAAGACTGACATGGCTTCTTGAGATGTGAATTTAATTTTTTTTCAGTTTTTAATTTATATTTATTGTGTGTGTGCATGTCTGCATGCACGTGCATGCCGCAGTATGCATGTGAATGTCAGAGTGTAAGCTGTGGCTGTGGGTTCTGGGAATCAAACTCCAGTTCTTAGTCTTGCTGGCAAGCACCCTTACCCCAAGAGCCATCTTGCCAACCTTCAGTTAGTTAGTTTTCTTTAAATATTACTTTGTCAATTTGCCATGCAGAAGTGTGTGTTTTTCAATTCATAAATCATTTTGGGAGCTTGGATGTAGTTCAGTTGGTAAACTACTTGTGTAGCATATATGAGGCCTATATGTAATCCCTTGCATTGGATTAAAAATTTTTTAATTTTTTTATTCATAACTAATCTCACTATATAAGCCTAGGCTCACTTCAGACTTGCTGTATATACCAGGCTTGTCTCAAACTCAAGATCCTCCTGTCTTAGCCTTTTTGGTGCTGGGTGTAGGCATTGTAATCATGTATCACGATGTCCAGCATAAATCTTTACTTGTGATGTCTCAATTTTGATGTGTCATTTGAAAGATGTACGAATTCTAATTGGTCTTAATAGTAAAAGCTCAGAGTCGGATATCAAGGTGAAAGCTGAAAGATCAGAGAAGCAGAGCAGCCAGCCACTAGAAAGAGTTCTTACTTCTACTGAATCGTCAGACTGACATGGGGCACGATCCTGTCTCCTCCCACTTTATAATCCTTTCTCCACCCAGCCATATCACTTCCTGTCTCAACCTCTTAGTGCTGGGATTAAAGGTGTGTGCCACCACTGCCTGGTCTCTATGACTAACTGTGGCTGGCTCTGCCCTCTGATGGTCAGACAGGCTTTATTTGTTTTTTTGTTTGTTGGTTTTTGGTTTCTTTTTTTTTTTCTTTTTGGTTTTTTGAGACAGGGTTTCTCTGTGTAGTTTTGGAGCCTGTCCTGGAACTCACTCTGTAGAATAGGCTGGCCTCGAACTCACAGAGATCCGCCTGACTCTGCCTCCCAAGTGCTGGGATTAAAGGCGTGCAACCACCACCGCCCGGCCAGACAAACTTTATTTGTTAGAGCATACACAAAATATCACCAAAGAAAAACTTCCTTTTTTGAAAATTTCTTTTTACTTAGGCTTTAGCAATTTCATATATAATATAGAATATATTATCACATCCATCCCCAACTCTACCTTCCACTACCACATGCTCTATCTGCTTTTCCTCCTCCTCCTGCTTTAAGTGTATATGCCTGAGTGTAGATGTCCATGCAGGCCCGAGGTGTCGGCTCTCCCTGGAGCTGGAGTTCAAGGCGGTTGTGTGCACCCCACGTGAGTCCTGGGAACTGAACTTGGATCTTCTGCAAGAGGCCGTACATGTTCTTAACTGTTGAGGCATTTCTCTCTGGCCTCTCTCTACCCCCTGTTTTAGTGGGTTTGTGATTGGTATGTAGGAAAGAAGGCTGTTTTAGTGGGTTTGTGCTTGGTATGTAGGAAGGAAGGCTGTTGATTTTTTTTTTGTATTTGATTTAGTATTCTGCCATTTTTGCTTAAAGTGTTGATCAGTTCTCCAAGTTTTCTGACTAAGGGCTCTAAGGACTCAGATAGAGTCCTTAGACTTTGACTTCTTCCCTTCCTTCTTCTTCGTGTCCTTTTATCTGCTTGTCTGTCTTACCGCTCTAAGACTTCTCTAGTAGTGGAGAAAGCGAACTTCCTAAAATTAGGTTATCCTAATGCTTTTGAAGCCCCCCCCCTTTATATAATGTTGGCTATAGTTTGACATTTATTGATTCATTGATTGATTGATTGTATTTTTGAGACAGGGTTTCTCTGTGTAGCCTTGGCTATCCTGGAACTCAGAGATTTCCCCCTGCCTTCACTACCTGGCACTTTTTTTTTGAGTCTTACTGTGTAGTTTTGGCTATCCTGAAATGCTCTGTATAGGCTGATGTTGGATTCTCAGAGATCCACATACTTCTGATTCCTGAGTGCTGGGATTAAAGGCATATGAAACTGTGCCCAGCTCTTCAGGACTTTTACCATAAAGAGATGTTATGTTTGTCAATTTTTTTTTTTCTGCATCTATTGAGATGGCCATGTGATTTCTACCCTTGAATCAATTTGTGTAATTTATAACATTTACTACTTAAATATTGACTCCTCCCTTATCTCTGGAGTAAACACAACTTGATCTTGGTAAATGAGGTTTTTTTCTTTTTAAAGATTTATTTGTTTTTATGGGTATTGTTGGGGACCAGTCCCCACACTTATTTACCCCAGGAACTCTTGAGGAATGAGGGATAAGAGACTTAAGTTAGAAATAGAGAGGAGGGCTGGAGAGATGGCTCAGTGGTTAAGAGCATGTACAATTCCCAGCAACCACATCGGGCAGCTCACAACTGTCTGTAACTCAGCTGCAAGGGGATCTGACACTGTTGGCCTACACAAGCACCTGTACACACTTACACACATATACACAGATTTTAAAAAAAGAGAGGAGAGAAACAGAAAACACAGGATAGACTCAGGTGGGCCTGGATCCTTATCCAAACGGGCCCGGAACTTTATTCCAAAGATCTGTTTATAACAGTGCCAAGGGGTGGAGCAAAAGACCTCCCCCTTGCTAGTTAGACCCTCACAAACACCTGGTACCCAGGCCCGTGGTCCAATCAACCTCCCATGCAGTCCTGCTGGCATGCAGTCCTGCTGGGTACAGCCACTAGGAAACTGGTGGGCTACATCAGGGTATATGTGTGTGGTTGTTTCCCACGTGTGTGTGGGCTCCCCTGGAGGCCAGAAGAGGACACCACCTAATGTGGGTGGTGAGCACTAAACTCCAGTCCTTTGTAGTAGTACCCCAGTAGAAGTCCTTAACCGCTAAGCCAGTCTTTTCAGCCACTTCCTTTGTTGTTTGATGGAATAGTTGGAGGAGCATTGCTCTTATATCTTTGAAGATCTGGTAAAATTCACCATCAAATCCATTTGTCTCCTTTAGCTGAAAGAATTTGGGGGTTTTGTGTTTTGGTTTCTCTGTGTAGCCCTGGCTGTCCTGGAACTCACTCTGTAGACCAGGCTGGCATCAAACTCAGAGATCTCCTGTCTTTGCCTCATGAGTGCTAAGATTAAAGGCAAACACCAGAGTTTTAATTCCTGTTTTTATCTCACTGTTACAGTTATGTTTACATTTTTTAATCTCATCTTCATTTAAATTGCTAGATCATATTGCATTTAGAAATTAATTTCTTTTAGATTTCCTAATTTAGTAGAATATGTTTTTAAGGTAAGACCTAATGATTCTCTGAATTTTATTAGTATCCATTGTAATGGTTCCCTTTTCAGGTCTGATTTTATTTTGACCTTCTCTCTTTTGGTTATTTTGGTTAAGGTTTTTTCTATCTTGTTAAATAACCAATTTTTCTGTCTTTTTAAAGAACTAATTTTTTGTTTCTATCTTTTTAAGGAACCAGTTCTTGTGTTTCATTTTTGGCTCATATATTGCTTTTACTTGTTTGATACCATTCCATTAATTTCTTCCCTAATCTTAATGATCTATTGTTTGTGGGGTTTCACTTGTTTTTCTTTTTTTCCTAGGCCCTAAGGTATATCATTAAATTGTTTCAGATTACTCTGTGGTGTTTGGTTTTTTTTTTTATTGTTGTTGTTGTTTTTTTTTTTTTTGGTTTTTCAAGACAGGGTTTCTCTGTGTAGCTTTGTGCCTTTCCTGTTTTTTAATGTGAGCATTTAAAGCTATAAACTTTCCCTTTAGTACTGTTTTCCTTGTATCCTATAGGCATTGATGTATTGTGTTTTCATTTGATTCTAGAAATTTTTAATAAGATTTTCTTGATTTCTTCAAGGACCTAATCCTTATTCAGTAGTGTGTTGTTTAATCTCCAGGATTAAAATCTCTCGACTCTTGGGCTTCTCTCATTCTCTTGTGCTTTGTGTACGTTATGGGATCTGTTTTAGAGAAGGTTCCATGGGCTTCTGAGAAGAATGTGTATTCTGCAGTATTTGGATGGAATAGACATTCTATAGTTAGGTATCTGTTAGGTCCCTGTTACTTAGGATATCATTTAATTCAGAGATTTCTCTTCTTATTTTTTGTTGGAAACATCTGTCAGTTGGTGAGAGTAGGGTATGAAAGTTACCCACTGCCATTGTGCTAGATGAATCTGTGACTTTACTTCAGTATAATTTGTTTTATGAAATTGGACGCACCTG
Source organism: Peromyscus eremicus (assembly GCF_949786415.1). Lineage (NCBI taxonomy): Eukaryota > Metazoa > Chordata > Mammalia > Rodentia > Cricetidae > Peromyscus > Peromyscus eremicus. Next base: position 63,183,295 of record NC_081421.1, read on the forward strand.
TGTTTGGGGCATATGTACGTAAAATCTTAATGTCCTTTTTAATGGTTTGTTCTCTTAATCAGTGTAAGGTGACTATCTTTTCTTTCTAGTTTTTGTTTGAAGTCTGTTTCATCACGATCACCTGCTTCATTTCCAGGTGCACTTGCTTGGAACACCTTTTTCCATCCTTTCGCACAAGATGATGTCGGTCTTTTTTGGTAATATGCATTTCTTAGAGGTAGTTGACAGATGGTTTCTGTTTGGGGGTCCAGTCTACTATTCTGTGTCTTTTGATTGGGGGGTTGCAACCATCAATCTTCAGAGTTCTTCAGAGGTGTGTGTTGGTGCCTATCATTTGTTGATTTTGTGCTGATTGTTTTTTTCTTCTTCCTTTCTTGGTGAACTATTATGCTAGCATGATTTATTCTTTCCTATGGTTTCATGGATGGACTTGTTTTTATTTCCAGTCTAAAGGATCCCTTCAAGTATTTTCTATCAAACTTCCTTTAGCCAGTTTTTTTTTTTAATTATGGAAAGTTTTTATTTTTCCTTCGTTTATGACAGTTTTGCTGACTATAGTTCTAGTTTGGTTGGCAGTTGTCTTTTAGAACTTCAGAACATCTGTCTAGGCCTCCTAGCATTTAAAGTTTCAGTTGAATAATCTGCTCTTAGTCTGATGGGCATACCCTTTGTGTTTCTCCCTTTATTCTGTGTACTTAGTGCTTTAGTTACATCGTGACAAAGGAGGTATCTTTTCTGGTCTGTGTAGTGTCTTGAATGCCTCCTGTATCTGGATTGACATTTCTGTTCTCATTCTTTTAAAAGTGTTTTCCATGCCTTTACAGATTTTTCTCCTTCTCCACCTGTCATGCATAGAGTTGGTCTTTACAGAGTGTCACATATTTGGAATTCTCACTACTACTTACTCTTTTCTCTGTCCTTGTTGAATTGTTTCAGTTCTCCTGTCTTGTCCTTCAGATATTCTGTCCTCTCCTTGATCCATTCTATTCTGTTGCTGAGACTTTCCACAGAGCCTTTTACTTGGTTTACTTTGTTCTTCTTTTTTCTTTTTCAATTTCCCAATGAGCATGACTTTATCTAAAAATTCAAACAGTGCTGCAGAGACATTGATATTTAAACTTTAAAATGCTGCATGTTAGATTTACTTGGCAAAGACCACATTTAAAAGCCAATTAGGCCGAGCCGTGGTGGTGCACACCTCTAATCCCAGTGCTCAGGAGGCAGAGGCAGGAACATCTCTGTGAGTTCAAGGCCAGCCTGGTCTACAGAGTGAATTCCAAGACAACCAGGGCTAAACAGAGAAACGCTGTTTTGAACCCCCCCCCCAAAAAAAAAGCAAATTGGCATGAATTATAAAAACTGTAAAAAACAAAATTTTCTGTTGTTTATAAATACCATTTTAAGTGTAAGAGTATAAAAAATGCATAGCTCTTCAAAGAATTGGCTGTATGAGAGTATTCCCCTTTCATGGCATCCCTTTTTACTTCATATGCAGGTTGTTGGTAATGCTGTGGGGTTCAATTTTTAAAGCACTAAAAGGCAGCTGTATAGAGAAGTGTGGTCTCTGCAGCCTCAATGTTCTGTATGGTTTTGTTCCAGGAGTATCTTAAGTTATGGGCCAACCTGTATTACGTATACATATACATACCCTATCTCAACATACCCCCCCCCACACACACACACAAAAGCTTTTGTGTATGTGGCAGGGTTGGGGGGAATCTTAGGTTTCTTTGTTAAGTTATATAGCAAGAAAAATTGCTGTTGAAGTTACATATGATAATTTACATATTGTTATTGACATTTTTCTATTGTATTTTCTGAGGAAATTGTATTTCCTCTGCTAATTTCGGCTTACTCTTTTTGAGACAAGGTTAGAAAAGTACATTGTGGATCCTGTAAGATGACGCAGTGTGTGAAGGCACTTGGGAGTGGAGCTCCATTTCCTGGAGCCCACACAAAGGTAGAAAGAGAAACTGATGCCACCAGATTGTCTTTGGCCTCCACAGATGTACACGTTCCCATGAATTTGAGCATCCTAGGCATGTGCTCTTCTGAGCTACATTTCCGGTTTGTTTGTTTTTTTCTTCTGAACTTGTCAAATTTATTTGGTTCTGAATGATAGTAACATGGTTACTTATTTTATCAGTATATTTAACAGTATTTCAAAACTGTGGCGGGGGAGAGGGGGCATGCTTGCCTTGGCACACACTTTTCAAGGTCAGAAGTTGATGGGTGTGTTCTTTAGCTCACTCCCTAATTGTTGTCGTCTCTGGCTGAAAGTGAAGCCAACAGCAAAGGCCCAGGATGCGCCTGCTGCCTCCAGTGCTCAGTTACAGGTATACATCTCACTTTTACTGAGATCTGAATTCAGGTCTTCATGTTGATAGTCACCGGCCCATCTCCCATGTCCTCTTTGTTTAGTCAAGCATGGCCTCACTCTATAGGCTAGGATTAATTCAAATGCAGAGCAATCCTTCTGCCTCAACCTTCCACATGCCAGGATTGTAGACATTATCACCACTCCCAACTCAAAATACTTTCTGTAATAGTATATTATTGATTTGTAGTTAGATATAGCTGTTTCGATTGTTTTTGCTATTCAGAAACTTGATTTTTTTTTAATAACTTTTAACCATATAATTAACTTCCAAAGGAAAAGCCATAAAATAAGTGTACCGGGCAGTGGTGGCACATGCCTTTATCCCATCACTCAGAAGGCTGAGGTAGGTGGATCTCTGAGTTCTAGGACAGCCTGGTCTTCAAAGCCAGTTCCAGGTCACACAGGCTACACAGTGAGAGCTTGTCTCAAAAAAAACCCAAAAAAGTTAGCTGGAGAGGTAACTCATTGTTTGCCTCTTCAAGAGGACCTGGGTTCAATTCCTAACACCACATGTCGGCTCACAACCATCTGTGACTCTCGTTTCAGAGGCTCTGACTCTCTTCTGGTGTCCACAGGCCACCCCTGATGTACATCTTGTGCACAGACACACATAAAGCCAAAATACATACCCACAATAATACAAGTATGGATTGATTTATTTAGACAGGGTCTCTCCGTGTATTCCTGGCTGTCCTAAAGCTTGCTGTAGACAAGGCTGACTTTAAATTCGAGAAGTTTTTGGGCCTTTTCCTATGGAGTGTTGGAATTAAAAGCATGCACCACTGTACTCAACACAAAAATAGCTTTCTTAAGAAACGAAATAAAATGCCAGGTGGTGGTGGCAGACACCTTTAATCCCAGTCATCAGGAGGCAGAGGCAGGCAGAGGCAGTCTGAGGCCAGCCTGGTCTACAGAGCAAGTTCCAGGACAGCCAGGGCTACCCAGAGAAACCCTGTCTTGAACCCCTTCCAAAAAATAAATCAAATAAATAATTTTTAAAAACTTAGATACATAATACAAAATGACAGTGTTCTCAAACACATGTTAATACATATTTTTTTTTTTTGTCAGATTTTTGGTGCTGGTGAAGGCACTTGGTGCCAAGCATGACACTCAGGTGTCCACCTGATTTCAAACATTAGAGACCATGTAGTAAAGGGAGATCATCAATTCGCTCATATTGTCCTAACCTCCACAGACATGTACACAGTAAATAAATAATAAAGTAAAAACAGCCCACATTCATATGTTAGTAGTCAGAAATAAGATGATAATAGAAAATAACAATTTACTATGTCAAAAAATCATGAAGATGCATCTAAAATAAATATGTAGGTTTATATTATTGACAGTCAGCAAAGAAAATCTTAAATCAGAAGTGCTTCCAAATGCCTGTAATCCCATGGGAGACTGACACAGGCAGATCACTGAGGATTTGAGGCCAGCCTGGCTATGTAGACAGGCCAGCCTTGTCTCAGAAAATGAAAAGAAACAGACCAATACTGATTGCATTTGATGTAGTTGTAGATGAGCTAACAGAAAGTAGCATTAGTGCACTTTTTTGTTTTGTTTCACATTCACGGTGAGGGGGGGCATCTGTATGTTGTTATTTATGTGCTGCACTATGAGGGTGGAGGTCTGAGGACAACGTACGGAGTTGAGTCTCTTTTCTACTTGTGAGTTCTCTAGGGATTAAACTCAGGTTGTCAGGCTTAGTGTCAAGTACATTTACTCAGTGACTCATGTTGCTAGTTAGATTTTTGGTTTTTTAGAGACATTTTCGCTGTATAGCTCTATCTGGCCTTTAACTCACTTTATAGTCTGGGCTCAAACTCAGAGCCGTACTCTGCCTTCCATGTGTTGAGGTTATAGGCATGTGCCATTATGCCCCACTTAACACTAATTTTCTTAAAAATGTTTTCCTGAGACTAGAGAAATGACTTAGTGTTGAAAGTACTTGCTGCCCTTCCAGAGTGTCTTAGTTTCTTTCCCAGCACCTTTACAGGGAGGCTTACAACAGCTTGCTCCAGGAAATCTGGCTTCAGTGAGCACCTACACCAGTAGCGGGCATGTGTACAAACATACACGCACAATCTTAAAAAATTGTATTTTGCCCTGTGTGTGTGTGTGTGTATGAGAGAGAGAGAGAGAGACAGACAGACAGACAGACAGACAGATGTAGTCAAATTGTTGGATTGTAATGCGAAATTAAAGTGTTATGAGATTTGCTCTCTCTGAAACCTTTTTCTTGCTCACATTTTAGGACCCTTCAAAACTGTACAAGAAAGCAGGTGATGCAGCAGCCATGGAATGCCAGTCTGAAGAAAACATCCATCTTCATTCACAGGGAGAAAAGAATCCTTTGTCCAAGAAGCTTTCTCCAGTACATTCACAAATGGCCGATTACATTAACGCATCTCCATCTCTGGTTGGCAGTCGGGATCCTGATATAAAGGACAGAGCATTACTTAATGGAGGAACCAGTGTAACAGAAAAGTTGGCACAGCTCATTGCTACCTGTCCTCCTTCCAAGTCTTCCAAGACAAAACCGAAGAAGTTAGGAACTGGCACTACAGTAGGATTGGTTAGCAAGGACTTAATCAGGAAACCAGGTGTTGGCTCTATAGCTGGAATAATTCATAAGGACTTAATGAAAAAGCCAGCTCTTAGCACAGCAGTTGGGTTGGTAACTAAAGATCCAGGGAAAAAGCCTGTGTTCAATGCAGCGGTAGGACTGATCAGTAAGGACTCCGTGAAAAAACTGGGACCTGGCACTACAACGGTATTCATTAATAAAGACTTAGGCAAAAAGCCAGGGACTATCACTACAGTAGGACTGCTGAGCAAAGATTCAGGAAAGAAGCTAGGAATTGGGATCGTTCCAGGTTTAGTGAATAAAGAGTCTGGCAAGAAATTAGGACTTGGCACCGTAGTTGGACTGGTTAATAAAGAGTTGGGAAAGAAATTGAGTTCTACAGTTGGCCTAGTGGCCAAGGATGTTACGAAGAAGATTGTAGCAAGTTCAGCAATGGGACTGGTTAATAAGGACATTGGAAAGAAATTAGTGAGTTGTCCTATTGCAGGACTGGGCAGTAAAGATGCCTTAAACCTTAAATCTGAAGCACTGCTCCCCACTCAGGAACAACTTAAAGCTTCTTGTAGTGCAAACATCAATCATCATGAAAGTCAAGAACTTCCTGAGTCTCTGAAAGACAGTGCTGCCAGCAAAGCTTTTGAGAAGAATGTTCTGCGGCACAGTAAAGAAAGCATGTTGGAAAAGTTTTCAGTCCGAAAAGAAATGACTACCTTGGAGAAAGAACTATATAATGAAGCAACATGCATTCAGCAAGACAATTTTTCATCTAATGAACGGGGAGCCTTTGAGACCTCAAAGCATGAAAAGCAACCTCCTGTATATTGCACTTCTACAGACTTTCAAATGGGAGGTGCCTCTGATGCATCTACAGCTAAGTCTCCCTTTGGTGCAGTAGGAGAAAGCAATCTTCCTTCCCCATCACCTACTGTATCTATTAACCCTTTAACCAGAAGCCCCCCCGAAACGTCTTCACAGCTGGCTCCAAACCCGTTACTTTTAAATTCTACGGTGGAACAAATGGAAGACATTTCTGAATCTATTGGAAAGAACCAGTTTACTGCTGAAAGTACTCACTTAAATGTTGGTCATAGGTCATTAAGTCATAGCATAGGGATTGAGTGTAAAGGAATCGATAAAGAAATCAGTGAATCAAAAAATACACATCTAGATATTCCTAGAATAAGTTCTTCCTTGGGAAAAAAGCCAAGTTTGGCTTCTGACTCTGGTATTCCTACAATTACCCCTTCAGTTGTTAACTTTACTAGTTTATTTAGTAACAAGCCTTTTTTAAAACTTGGTGCAGTAGCTGCATCAGACAAACACTGCCAAGTTGCCGAAAGCCTGAGCACTAGTTTCCAGTCCAAACCATTCAAAAAAAGAAAAGGAAGAAAACCTCGGTGGACTAAAGTGGTGGCAAGAAGCACATGCCGGTCTCCAAAAGGACTAGAATTAGAAAGAGCTGAGCTTTTTAAAAATGTTTCCTGTAGCTCACTATCAAATAGTTCTGAGCCAGCTAAGTTTATGAAAAATATCGGAGCATCATCTTTTGTAGATCATGACTTCCTTAAACGCCGATTGCCAAAGTTGAGTAAGTCTACAGCTCCATCTCTTGCTCTCTTAACTGACAGTGAAAAACCATCTCACAAATCTTTTCTTGCTCACAAACTGTCCTCCAGTATGTGTGTCACTAGTGATCTTTTGTCGGATATTTATAAGCCCAGGAGAGGAAGACCTAAAGCTAAGGAGATGCCTCAGTTAGAAGGTCCACCTAAGAGGACTTTAAAAATACCTGCCTCTAAAGTTTTTTCTTTACAGTCAAAAGAAGAACAAGAACCCCCAATTTTACAGCCAGAAATTGAAATTCCTTCCTTCAAACAAAGTTTGTCTGTATCTCCTTTTCCAAAAAAGAGAGGCAGGCCTAAGAGGCAGATGAGGTCTCCAGTAAAGATGAAGCCACCCGTCCTATCAGTGGCTCCATTTGTTGCCACTGAAAGTCCAAGTAAGCTAGAGTCTGAAGGTGAGAACCAGAGAAGTAGCAGTGATTTCTTTGAGAGTGAGGACCAGCTTCAGGATACAGATGACTTAGAGGACAGTCACAGGCAAAGTGTCTGCAGTATGAGTGATCTTGAGATGGAACCAGAAAAAAAAATGAGCAAACGAAACAATGGACAATTAATGAAAACAATTATCCGCAAAATAAATAAAATGAAGACTTTAAAGAGAAAAAAACTGTTGAATCAGATTCTTTCAAGTTCTGTAGAATCAAGTAATAAAGGGAAAGTACAGTCCAAACTTCATAATACAGTATCAAGTCTTGCTGCTACATTTGGCTCTAAATTGGGCCAACAAATAAATGTCAGTAAGAAAGGAACCATTTATATAGGGAAGAGAAGGGGTCGCAAACCAAAAACTGTTTTAAATGGCCTTCTTTCTGGCAGCCCTGCCAGCCTGGCCGTGCTTGAACAGACAGCTCAGCAGGCAGCTGGGTCAGCCTTAGGACAGATCCTTCCCCCTTTACTGCCTTCACCTGCTCGGAGCTCTGAGCTCCTTCCATCCCCCGTTTGCTCTCAGTCTCCTGGGACTAGTGGAGGTCAGAGCCCTGTTAGTAGTGAGGCAGGCTTTGTGGAACCTAGTTCAGTGCCATATTTGCATATGCACTCCAGGCAGGGCAGGATGATCCAGACTCTGGCAATGAAGAAAGCTTCCAAGGGGAGGAGGAGGTTATCTCCTCCTACTTTGTTGCCAAATTCTCCTTCTCATTTGAGTGAACTCACATCCTTGAAAGAAGCTACTCCTTCCCCAGTTAGTGAGTCTCATAGTGATGAGACCATTCCCAGTGATAGTGGCATTGGGACAGATAATAACAGCACATCAGACAGGGCAGAGAAGTTTTGTGGACAGAAAAAGAGGAGACATTCTTTTGAACACATTTCTCTGATTCCCCCTGAACCCTCTACTGTCCTAAACAGTCTTAAAGAAAAACATAAACACAAGTGTAAGCGCAGGAGTCATGATTACCTCAGCTATGACAAGATGAAAAGACAGAAACGGAAACGGAAAAAGAAATATCCCCAGCTTCGAAGTAGGCAGGATCCAGACTTCATCGCAGAGCTAGAGGAGCTGATAAGTCGTCTAAGTGAGATTCGGATCACCCACCGAAGTCATCATTTTATTCCCCGAGACCTCCTGCCAACTATTTTTCGAATCAATTTTAATAGTTTCTATACACATCCTTCTTTTCCTTTAGATCCTTTGCACTACATTCGGAAGCCTGATTTAAAAAAGAAAAGAGGGAGGCCCCCTAAGATGAGGGAGGCAATGGCGGAAATGCCTTTTATGCACAGCCTTAGTTTTCCTCTATCTAGTACTGGGTTTTACCCTTCTTATGGCATGCCTTATTCTCCTTCACCCCTCACAGCTGCTCCGATAGGGTTAGGTTACTATGGAAGGTATCCCCCCACTCTTTACCCACCACCTCCATCTCCTTCATTCACCACTCCACTGCCACCCCCTTCCTATATGCATGCTGGTCATTTATTGCTCAATCCTACCAAATACCATAAGAAAAAGCATAAGCTCCTTAGACAGGAGGCTTTTCTTACAACCAGCAGGACTCCTCTCCTTTCCATGAGCACCTACCCCAGTGTACCTCCTGAGATGGCTTATGGTTGGATGGTGGAGCACAAACACAGACACCGTCACAAACACAGAGAACACCGTTCTGAACAACCCCAGGTTTCCATGGACACTGGCTCTTCCAGATCTGTCTTGGAATCTTTGAAACGGTACCGATTTGGAAAGGATACTGTTGGAGATCGATATAAGCATAAGGAAAAGCATAGGTGTCACATGTCCTGCCCTCATCTCTCTCCTTCAAAGAGCTTAATAAACAGAGAAGAACAGTGGGTTTCTCGAGAGCCTTCGGAATCAAGTTCTTTAGCCTTGGGATTGCAAACGCCTTTACAGATTGACTGCTCGGAAAGTTCCCCAAGTTTGTCCCTTGGAGGATTTACGCCCAATTCTGAGCCAGCCAGCAGTGATGAACATATGAACCTTTTTACAAGTGCAATAGGCAGCTGCAGAGTTTCAAACCCTAACTCCAGTTGCCGGAAGAAATTAACTGACAGCCCTGGACTCTTTCCTGTACAAGATACTGCACTAAATCGGCCTCACAGAAAGGAACCCTTGCCTTCCAACGAAAGGACAATACAGACATTGGCAGGTAAGAGGGTATTTTGTTGTCTATTTGTGTTACAGTAATAAATTATTTTCCCACTGGTTTCTGGATTCATGTACTTGAGCTTTTTATTAAATTTATGCATTATTTTTGTTTTTATAAGTGTATTTTGAAATCTCCAAAGTTTTTATTTTACTTAGATGTAAGGAGTAAGAAATATCTTTGTACTAAGTTTTAAGAAGCATCATTAAAAAACAAAAAGAACTTTGGGAACCAGGAAAAATGCTCCAACTCTTTCACAAAAGCTTGTGCTTCATTCCTTAATGGAGAAATGGCTCAGACACTTGTGAGCAGTAGGTAGCACTTACTCTATGCTAGTTGAATTATTACAAATGTTTCTGTGTTACACAAAAATCCCATGTCTCAATAAAAATTTAACTGTTGAAAACTTTCAGGAGTATGATTTGACTGAATATTCAGAGAGGTTTTATGTTCCAGATTATTTTTAAGTTTCTTCATCAAAGTTATTTCAATTAGATATAAAGAGACAACCTAAATCATTCATTTGTAGCTCCTAGAAAAATGCTTTTTGAGACTGGAGAAGGTGGAAATAAAACTGGAATCATTGCTTATGCAAATAAGGGATGTAACTTAGCAATTACTATAATCTTTAAAAGGTTTATAAGTTAACTATAAAGTCTGGTGCTGTGAGTAAATATTATATCTGTGTATTCGTGTCTGATTTTTCTAGAAATAACTTGGGCAGGAACATTAGAGCTGAGTGACACTGTAGTGCTCACCATAGTGAGCAACGAGTCATTCATTTCTATCCTTATCCCTTTAAAAGGGTAAAAATTTGTATATTAGAGAGAAAAAAAACCCTCAGAGACAAGTAGGGTTTTTTTTTCTAATTTTTTTTTTTTTTTTTTTTTTTTAATTCATGGACGTTAAAAAAATCAAAATCTGTCTTAGTGGAAAAGATAGGCTTACTTCTTTAAAATGTAGAAGAAAATGGGGACTGGAGAGGTAGCTCAGTGCTGGAGACAGTAGCTGCTCTCTCCAGAGGTCCGGGTTTGATTGACAGCCCCTGCACAGCAGCTCAGTTTGTAGCTCCAGTTCATGGGGTCTGACATCCTCTTCGCTTCTCCTAGGCACCAGGAAAGCAAGTGTGCACAGACTACGTGCAGGCAAAACTCTCAAGCACAGAAAAATAAAATCTCGTTTTTCTTCTGTTTTGAGGCAGGTTCTCTCTTTGTAACCCTGGCTGTCTTAGAACTGTGTAGACCAGGCTGCCCTTAAACTCAAAGAGTACATATTTTCCTCTGCCTTGAAAGTGCTGGGATCAAAGGCGTGTATACCATCACCACACCCTGGTTAAAATATTTCTTTGTTTGTTTATCTAGCTTTATTTTTGAGGCAGGATCTCACTCACTATGTAGCTCTGGCTATCCTGGAACTCACAGAGAACCCACCTTCCTCTGGTGAGTGCTGGGATCAAAGATGTGTACCATCACACCTGGCTTCCTTTTATTTTTTTAACCCCCCAGGGATATTTTTGTTTCTTTTTTTTTAATTTCTTGTTCGCTTACTTTATTGTACATTTACACCTCATCCAATATTTCTGTTTTAACATGGAGGAAAATACTTCTATACCTTATTTTATTTGACAGATTTTTTGTTTTTGTTTTTGTTTTTGTTTTTGTTTTTCGAGACAGGGTTTCTCTGTGTAGTTTTGCGCCTTCCCTGGAACTCACTTTGTAGTCCCGGCTGGCCTCGAACTCACAGAGATCTGCCTGGCTCTGCCTCCCGAGTGCTGGGATTAAAGGCGTGCGCCACCACCGCCCGGCCAGAATTTTTTTTAACAATTATTTAATCAATGCTAGTTTTGTGTTTTTTGGGTTTGTTTTTTTTTTTTTTTTTTCTAGAGGCAAGGTTTCTCTGTGTAGCCCTGGCTGTCCCAGAACTTTCTCTGTAGACCAGGCTGGCCTCAAACTCACAGAGATCCGCCTGGCTCTGCCTCCCAAGTGCTGGGATTAAAGGCATATGCCACCACTGCCTGGCCACCATTGCTAGTTTTGGGATATCAAGTATTTGCTAGGTAGGTGTTATACTCTGGGAGCCCTTGTTTATAATAGGAATTGCGATACATGTTTTATTTTTCTGTGGAGGAGAGGGATAATAACGAAAATTGTATTAAGTTTCCTGATTGTGAAGTTGGGTGTGGAGGTGCATGTCTGTAATCCTAGTACTTGGGAAACAGAAGCAGGAAGATTACTTCAAGATGGAGGCTAGCCTGGTCTATGTAGCAAAGTCTAAGCCAGGCAGGGCTTTATGGTATGAGCCTGTCTCCAAAGTACAAGGATGTTGCATGAATCCTAATTGGTCTTCTAAGAAAAACCCGGAGTCATATATTGGGGGTAAATGTTGAAAGATCAGAGAAGCAGAGAAACAAGCCGCTAGATAAACTTCTCACCACTCCTGAATCCTCAGGCCGAAAGGTGAAGATCTTGTCTCCACGAATCCTTAGACAGAATGTCCCTTAGTCCTCAGCCGAAAGGGCTGAGCTCTTGTCCCCTCCCGCCTTTATGCCTTTCTCCTCCCAGCCATATCACTTCCTGTCTCAACCTTCCTAGTGCTGGGCCCAAGTACTGGAATTAAAGGTGTGAGCCATCACCACCTGGCTCTGTTTCTCTTTTAGACTGGATTGATCTCGTGCAGTCTAGGGTGGCCTTGAACTCACAGAGATCCCAATGGATCTCTGCCTCCCGAGTACTAGGATTAAAGGTGAATGCTACCACTGCCTGGCCTCTATGTTTAATCCAGTGACTGGCTCTGTCTTCTGATCTTCAGGCAAATTTTATTTGTTAAAGAGTACAACAAAATATCACCACACAAGAAAAGAGAAAGTTTCATTTTTTTGTGTTTAAAATGTGTAAAAGAGGGACTATAGGATTCTATAAAATGAGGGGCCTAATTCAAAGAATAACTTTCTGAGAAAAAGACTTAAAATAAAATGGGACATTCAGCATGAGCAACAGTTACCTGAAAAAACAGAATCCTGTACATTCATTTATTCATTAATTTTTTCATTCGTTTCTTGAATTCCTAAACATCAGCACTGTTTAGTTACTGACTTGTGATAGTGAACAAAGATCTGATTTCTGACTGCTGCTCTTGTTCAGCGTAGTGAAAGAAGTCAGATGGTAAGGAGTAAGCAAATACATAATGCCATCATCGAGAGAAGTGTGTGCTGTTAGTGTTACAGAATAACTAGAGGGAGAGTGAGTGATGGGAGAGTTGTCTACCTACACAGTCAACAGCCGAAGCATAAAAAAGGCTGGGGTGAGAAAGCAGATTTTGAACATCCTGAACTGGAAAGGAACTCAAACAAAACTAAAGAAATTTCTTGCTAGAAGAAGAGAATAGAATCCACAATAGAAGAAGAGAGACTTCTGAGAGATTTGGGGGTGGGGGAAAAAGAAGTAACAACAGCAGCAAAACCATACGTTCAGAATTTGAGAGGCTGTAGCTCAGTGGTAAAATACTTGCCTCGTGTGTATAAAACTACAGGCTCTTTGACCCCCCAGTCAAGAATTTAAAGCAGAAGGATGGTCAGTCCTTGCAGTTACAAGGACAGCAGTGTGAAAAGGGAGGATTAACAAAGGACATCCGATCTGTCTGTTTGCAGACCCTCCCAGCAGAATGTAGAGAGGAAGATTTACTATTCCGGAGGAGAAAAAAAAGAAGGAAACAACATTTCCAGATACCTCTTTGGGGCATTTAGTTGAATGGTAATGAGATTAAGTGAAATTAGGTGTTACTCAAAGGAGATGGATAGAGATAGAAAAGAAGATTTAAGGAAACTATAGAGATGGCTCAGTGGTTAGCAGCACTGGCAGCTTTTGCAGAGGACCCACATGTTAGTAAACAACTGTCTGTAACTCCAGTTCTGGAAGATCTTGTGATGATCTTTCTGACTTCTTTGGGCGCCATACATGTATGTGGTATAGATACATACATGTGGGCAAACACTCATACACATAAAATAAAAACAAATTATATTTTTTTAAGAACTAAAAGGAGAAAAAAAGAAAACAGCTTTACCCTTCTTGCTATCTTATGAGACATGGATTTATATCTCAAAAGAGAAGTTAAGCTAGATGGCTAGATGTAGTGGCATATACCTGTAGTCCTAGACACAGGAGTCCAGGTTTAAGCCAGCCTGGCATATATACATGTAGTGGGACGGATGGCAGAGTTACAACTCTGTTGCCTCCTGCAGCAGCCTGAGTAGGTATTTTTATGAAAACTTTTTAAGGCCTGTTTTGTTTCTTAATGTTTCTAAAAACTGTTTCTGCTCCCCTGCCCCCCCCCACACACACACATAAATGAAATTTATATAGGTGGGTGGCTGTAGAGGTATCTTGGATGGGGGTCCAATCCGATATGGTAAAACCTTATATAAGTCATAAGGATTTCACAAAGTGGTTAAGACATGTCTTTTATTGTAAGTGGAGTTTCTTGTGAGATTTCTAGAAAATTGCAGGCTTGTAAGCTGAGAAAAGAGGAAGGCTGTATGCTTAGACCTTACACCTAATTCATTACTGTTTTGACACTTACTTATAGATAGAAATATCTATCTGTAAAAGGAACATGGTCTCCATTGCAAGTACTGTTAAATGGGGGCTTCTTTCCCTTCCCCTATTCCCTTAATTATCTGTCTTCCTATCCTGTCCCAAAATGTGTGTGTGTGTGAGAGAGAGAGAGAGAGAGAGAGACAGAGACCCTAAAGATAAAAATTATACATTCAACATATTAGAAAGACACAGGAACCGAAGAGATGGCTCAGTGGTTGAAAGTACTTGTTCTTACAGAGAACCTAAATTCTATCCTTAGTACCACATAGTGGCTCACAGTCGTCTGTAACTCCTGTTCCAGGGGCTCCAATGACCCCTTCTGACCTCCTTGGGCACCAGGCATACATGTGGTATACAGATACCCATGCAGGCAAGACACTCATAAAATACAATAAATAAACCTGGGGACAGGGAAACACAGCTTCAGCACTAGGAAGGCAGAGGCAGAAGACTTTGAGGTCATGCCGGGCTACACAGGAAATAGCAAGGCTGCATAACAAGTCTTGTTTCAAAGACAGGCTTGGGGGGCGGTGTCAGAACTTTAGGGGAAGGGACTAGAGAGTAGCTCAACCAGTAACAGATCCCCTTGTAAAAGGGTGTGTGTGGTAACATGGGCCTGTAACCACAGCTAAGGATTGGAGGATACCTAGGCCAGAGTCTAATGACCTGAGTTCAATTCCTGGACCCCACATGGTAGAAGGAGAGAACTGAAGGTGTCCTGTGAACTCCACATACATATGCTGTGGCAGGAAATAGAAAGGAGTTACTGTGTGTGGAGGTCAGAGGACAATTTATGAGAGTAAGTTCTTTCCTTCTACCATGTGGGGTCCAGGGACTGAACTCTTAACATACTTGGCAGTAAGCACCATTACCTGTTCGGCCATCTCACCAGCCTTGTAGGCTTCTGAAGTTTATTGTCCAGATTGCCAAGTACTAGTCATTTATGGTGGCACCCAGAAGGCCAAGACAGAAGGACCTACAGTTTAAGGTCAGCCTGGGCTATATAATAGCACTACCCTGATTGAGAAACAGTATAGAAAAGATAATCATAGTCTGGGAAGAAGGACTGAAGTATACATCTGGCTTTAGCAATTACATTGTCAATCTAAGAGCAGTTTGTTCAGTAGCAGGTGTTGAGTTTCTGGAGGCTGAAGAATAAATAGAAAATAAAAATATATATAAATAAGAAAAGTTTTATGCCAATTAGCCTGGTGGCACGCACCTTTAATCCTTGCACTTTGGAGGCATAGGCAGGCAGATCTCTCTGAGTTTGAGGCCAGCCTGGTCTATACAACCAGCTCTAGGTCAGCCAGGGTTACATAGTGAGACTCTGTCTTAAAGAAAAAAAAAAAAATTAAATTGTGCTTTCTTGCTATTTTATAGCAATTCTGATTACTTTATGTACTGTGTCTTTGTGGTTGCTTTTGTGATGGTCTTAATTCTTGAGGTATAAAGGCTTTAAAAACAAACTTATTTTAAATTGATCTCCAATTAAAATGTCTCACCCCAGACTTGTGTGCACCTGCACACAGTGTTAAAGAAATTGTTGATTACCTTTGGGAAATTATAATTCTGAAAGTTTTCAGTGACAAGACCTGGAACAATCAAGTGACTAAATAATGCTAATATTGGGTTATAGCCTTAAAATAAATATCCAGGAGTTGTGTTGATAGAACTAAATGATTGACTAAATACTTGGAAAAGGACACAAGTTCTGTGGATTAGAAGTGATGCATGTAGATCTCCCCTTTCAAGGGGACTTCCTTTTATTATGTTCACTGTTATTACCTTATGTGGATTTGGTGTCTGTGAGCCACATGCGGTTCCCTGTTCGGCCTTGGGTCTTCTGGAACTAGGATTACAAATAGTCGTTAACTGCCTGTGGGAGCTGGAGAATGAACCCGGAGCCTCTGCAAAAGCAGCAGGTGCATTGAAATGCTGAGCCATCTCTCTAGCCCTGGAACTTCTCTTCTTGAATACTCACACATACTGACTTACTTTCAAATAGACTAGGAAGATGGACACACAGTAACAAAGGATAAGGTTAACTCAACCTGTGATGAAACAGATGAGTGTGCATTCCCTGGCATTGAGCAAGTAGGGAGTTTCATCCCTGTGTATATTTGCCAAAACCCATAATCCCACTGTAATCAGAGAACAGCAGAGAGGAACGTGATGTCCAAGCAGTGTTACAGAAAAGTATTAAGGACCTTAAAAAACAAGGAAAGGTTAAGAAGTCGTCAACAGATCATAGGAAACTAGAAGAGACGTGAAAACTGAATACAATGTGATGTCTAAGATCAGACCTTGGAGTAGGAAAGTACATACTTCAAATTTGCTGAACTTCGAATAGTTTGCATTTGCATCAATAGATTATGCCAATGTTAATTTCTTAGTTTTGAAAAAAATGTGTGTTGGCTGCGTAAGATGTTAACATTAGAGGAATTTGGCTAAAGGATATATTAAAAATTATTCAAACATAAGATTTGTTTTTTTTTTAAAGCAGACTAAATTGTTAAGCAAAATATATCTCTGATAACTGATTAAGAGGGAAAAATCAAGGTTGTTTGCTGTTTATATTGATTGAATTTATTATGGGTTAATTATAATAAAACTGACATTTAATGAGTTACATTTTTGCACATTTCAGGAAAGGTAAGTAAAATCAGATTAGGGCTGCAGACACATGGGTTCAAGGCATATTTTGAGGAGTCAAATCATGAGGACAGGGCTGGAGAAAGGACTCGGAGATTAAGAACACTGGCTGCTCTTCCAGAGGACCCAGGTTCGATTCCCAGCATCCATGTGGCAGCTCACAGTCACCTGTCACTCCAGTCCCAGAGTCTGATGCCCTCTTATGGACTCTATGGGCGTCAGGCACACAAAGACTGGCAAAACACCTATACATATAAAATAAAAACCAAAAAACTAACACAACTCTGGGTGTGGTGACACACACCTTAAATCCCAGAACTCAGAGGCAAGCAGATCTCACTAAGTTTGAGGCCAGCCTGGCCTACATAGTGAGTTCCAGCACAGCCAGGACTACTCAGAGAAACCTTTCTCAAAAAACAAGGCAAACAGCCCATAAGAATGAAAATGGCTTATTTCTTGACTTAAATCATCAAAAGACTAATGGATCTAGGGCTGGGCAAATGGCTCAGCGGGCATGGTGCCTGCTTTGCAAACATGAGTGTCCACGTTCAGACCATGAACAGCCATATCAAAACAAAAGCCAAGCGTGGGGTTTACAACCTCAGTGCCCAGCCAAAGAAGCAAGCGCCAGGTTCAGTTTGAACCATGCCTTTAACCCTGGCACTGCGGAAGCAGAGGCAGGTGATTTCTGATTTTGAGGCCAGCCTGGTCTACAGAGTGAGTCCCATGGCAGGACAGCCAGGGCTACACAGAGAAACCCTGTCTCAAAAAGGAAAAAAAAGAACAAAAAGAAGAAAAAATACCTTTGTGTGGCTGAAGAGATAGCTCAGTGTTTAAGAGCATTGGCTGTTCTTCCAGAGTTCAATTTTCAGCACCTACATGGTGGGTCGAAATCATCTATAACTGTAGTCCCATGGGATCTGATCCCCTCTTCCTGGTGTGCAAATGTACATGCAGACAAAACACCCATATACATAAAGTGCATAAATAGGTGAAGAAGCAATTGGAGGATGACATCCTGTTAACACTGGCTGTCATATCTGTACAGGCCACACGAAGACAAATACAGGCACCCAGTCTTCTAATTTACATGTTCTATACTAACAATGAAAGTCCTAATAGTCTTAACATTATATACTTAATTACTAAGACTATTTATTCCTGGTTTCATCTATTATTTGATCTATATTAGGTAGATATGAAATATGTCTGGTGAGAACAGGTATCTGACATGGAATGTACAAACATTCCTTTCTTGATTTTTCAGCATTTTTTAAAATGTACTTATTACCTGGGTAAGGTTTTTTTGTTTGTTTGATTGGTTGGCTGTTTTTTGTTTTAAGATGGTCTCATGTAGTAGTCCAGGCTGATCTTCAAACTGGCTGTGTACCCAAGGATGACTTGACCACCTCCCTCAGTCTTGTGGGAGTGCATGGGTACTCAGTGCCAGGGCTTGCGGTATGCTAGGCAAGCACTCTACCAACTAGAATATATCCATACCATACTAACTCAAAGTTTTGTGAGTTTTTCTTTTAATATTTATTTTTGATTATGTGTTTGTACATCTTTGTGTGAGTATGTGCGTGTTAGTATCTGAGGCCAGAGGCATCCAATCTCCTGGAATAGGAGTTAGAGGTTAATTGTGAGTCACCTGACGTGAGTACTGGAAAATGAATAGAGGTCCTTTGAAAGAACAGTAAGTGCTCTTAACCATCCCTCTACACCCCAACTTAGTTTTTTTTTTAATAGTTTTTATTGTATGTGTATAGGTGTTTTGCCTGCATGTATGTCTGCACCACGTGCATGCTGTGCCGGTAGAGGCCGGTAGAGGGTGTCAGATCCACTGAGACCAAGTTACAGATGGTTGTGAACTACTATGTAAGTGTAGGGGAATCGAACCTGGACCCTCTGGAGGGTGCTCTTAATCCCTGAACTATCTCTCCAGACCTAAATTAGGGTTGGTTGATTTGTTTGCTTCTTGTGTGTGTGTTTTGGGGACAGGTCCTCGCTACTGGGCCTTGATTGTCCTGGAACTCACTATTTAGATCAGGCTGGCCTCCAACTCACAGAGATCCGCCTGCTTCTGCCTTGAGTGCTGGGATAAAGGTGTGTACCAGCCTGACCAGTGGGGTTGTTTGGTTTTGGTTGTTTGGTTTGGATTGTTTCTTTTTAAGGACAGATCTTGCAGCCTAGCTTCAAACTCAGGGTCTTCTTGCCTCAGCCTCCTAATTGCTGGGATTATAGGAGTGTGCCACTGTAGGTAGGTGCCATCAAATGGATCTTGTGTTAGTGTATTTAACTCATAACCAGCTGTACATGGCTGAACAGTCTGATTTCAGAAATGGACAAAACAATAGCAAAGAGTGGCCAGTGGGACAGTGTTGTGATTGATTGCATGTAAACGTTACATAGTATGTGTTTCAGGTATTCCGCTGGTTTGTCCCTCATGATTAAATGACTATATATTTTCATTTCAGAATAGTATTCACTCTGGAAGCCACACACCCCCCACCCCCCACCCCCGAAAGGGTTTCTCTGTGTAACAGCCCTGGCTGTCCTGGAACTGACTCTGTAGACCAGGGTGGCCTGGTTTTTGTTGTTGTTGTTGTTGTTTTAAAAAACATACTTACTGAGTTTTGTTTCATTTTTACCTGAAAGGGATAAGCATTGATTGATGAAAATGTCGTGATTTTGACACTTTCTCTAGAGTTTTATCAAAGATGCACCCATAAGTAAAGTATAAATATATAGGGGTAAAAGTTGAAAATAGATTGTGGCACCCCTTTAATCCCAGCACTCAAGAGGCAGAGAGGCTGGTGGATCTCTGTGAGTTGTAGTCCAGCCTGGTATACAGAGTGAGTTCCAGGACAGCCTGGGCTACATAGAGAAACCCTGTCTCAAAAAAACAAAAAAAAGAGAGAAAGAAACTAAATTATGATGGTTCTGGGAAGTTACCAGGAGAATTCCATTTTAGTAAATGTTCTCATTTGGGCTCTGTGAGGAATTCCTTAATTAGAGAGAGAAAAAATACTTTGGGGTTTTTTGTTTGTTTTTAGTTTAAAAATCATGAGCACAGACTCTGAACCCTTCCCTCCTATAATGCACTTAACTGATGTGGTAAATGAAATGTATTGCTTTCTGTAAGTTTATTTCTTATGTCAGAAACACCTGTTTTTATTAAAGATCCAGCTTTTATCCCACCTTTCAACTTGTTGACAAGAAACTTGTAGTGCTGTTTTGTTCAAGAGATTCAGGAATAGATTCAGAACTTAAATCCAGGACCAAAAAGTACTCCATCAAAGTCTTCAAATCCTGGGGCTGGAGAAATAGCTCATCAGTGGAAATGCCAGAACCCACATAAATTTGTAGTGGACATAGCAGCCTGCCTATAACTCCAGCCTTAGCAGGTAGAGACGGGGTTCTCCAGAGCAAGCTGGCAAGCAAAACTATTAGTGTCAGCAAGTTCTGGGTTTGATTGAGGGACACTGCTTCAGTTATTAAGGTGGATGAACCTCAGTCAGACCACCACATGTACTCATGTGCCCACACAAACATGTGCCTCCGTACATGCAAATTAGGCATACACACATGCACACCGCAAACATAAAACTAAAATTTTGTGCCATGCTTTAATTTTGTTAGGAAGAACTGATTTATTATAAAACTACTTTGAAATACTATTTTGAAATAAGTCTATATCTTCGAACTCACTGTAAGCCTCATTTTAAGTCTAACACAAGTTAGTCTGTACTTCCATGGTTAGTCCAAAGATATATATATATATATAGCATTGGAAACATCAGACATTTTGCTCATTTAAATAATTTCCTAATTAGTATAGTGTTTATTGTTGAATTCCAAACAATGTACATAAAACCTGAAGTATATAAATTTGTAAAAAGCCTTTAATATGAATTTAGACTGAAGAAACAACTTTTATCTGACCAGATTACTGGTTTTATCGGTTTCTTTTTTGTTTGTTTATTTTGAGACAAGTCTCACTATATAGTTCTGGCTGGTCTGGAATTCACTGTGCAAACCAGGCTAACCTGCCTCTACCTCCCAAGTGCTAAAATCAAAGGCATATGTCACCACGCCCAGTCAGTGTGTTTTTTTCTAATTCATATTTAGCACCCTGAAAATTCTTTTTTTTGGGGGGGGGGGCGTTTGAGACAGAATTCTCTGTGTAACAGCCCTAGCTGTCCTGGAACTAGCTCTATAGACCAGGCTGGAGAAAATTCATCATTTGGTTTGGAATAGTTAAGGCCACAGTGAAGTAGTTAGGTTGAATCTTTATTTTCAAAGATAAGTGTGGATGTTAGGTTTTTGTGTATTTTTTTTCGTGGCGGGGGGGTGTTGTTTATTTGTTTTGGTGTGGTTTGGTTTGGTTTTACGAGACAGGGTTTCTCTTTGTAGCCCTGGCTGTCCAGGTTCTTGCTCTGTCTGCCTGCCTCTGCCTCCAGAGAGTGCTGGGGTTAAAGGCATGTACTACCACTGCCCAGCAGGGGAGTCTCACTATAGATCCCTGCTGGTCTGGAGCTCCTCTTTAGACCACCAGGCTGGCCTCAAGTCACAGAGATCCACCTATCCCTAACTCCCACATGCTGGGATTAAAATTGTGTGCTGCCACACCCAGGTTTTTTCTTTTTTTAATTTGTTTTAATTTTTTAATTCAAGTTAGTATGAGAATGTGTGTCTCTGTGTGTGTCCACATACTTATGCACACGTGTTTGCTTCTGTAAGGGAGTGTGCATGTCCTAGTATGTATATGAAGATCAGTTAGCAAATTTTGAGAGTCAGTTCTCTTTCTGCCCTGGCTGCCAGGGATCCAACTCAGGTTGTCAGGCTTGCTCAGCAAGCATTTTTATTTGGTCATCTCACTGGATTCTGTGTTTGTGTGTTCTTTCTGATTCTTCCACCTTTCTACATACACAGATGCTTATTACCAGAGGCAGTTTTCTCTGTTGATTCTGATAACTTTGCCCATTTGACTCTTTGCTTACTCTCAGGTATCTGTGAAAATAGTATTCACTTTTTATAGTAGATTAAATTAAGGTTGTTTTTTTTTTTAAAAAAAAACAACAAACCAACTTCATGACAGCTTCTTGGTCTTCGTTTATTTCTGTGGATACTATAAGATTAGATTATTGTCCTTAGTCCATTTATGTTCTTTTTTCCCTTTTCTGACATTCTTCCCCCACTTTTTTTTTTTTTTTTTGCTGTCTACATACAGTTTATACTTTTTCCCTTGTTTTTTTAAAAGATTTATTTATTATGCATAGTGTTCTGTCTGCATGTACACCTGCGGGCCAGAAGAGGGCACCAGATCTCATTACAGATGGTTGTGAGCCATGTGGTTGCTAGGAATTGAACTCAGGACCTCTGGAAGAGCTACCAGTGCTCTTAACCTCTGAGCCATCCCTCCAGCCCCCATTTTCCCCTTATTGCCTACAATGATACAAATATTTTCTCAAAGCCTTGTCTTACAAGTTTATCAGTTAAGAGACCAATGAAACTCAAAAATACTATAATGAAAATGACTTGTGAGGCTTCTTCACATATCCAAGTTTATTTTTAGTTCTTATATACCTCTGTATATCAGCCTAGTTTGTGATACCTGTGGTTCTTCCTCAGTAGCACTCGGTCACCTTCTGTACACAGATGTCTTTATTACCAGTAGCATGGAGAATTGACTCCTAAGACTCACCATACCTTAATGTTAAAATCCAGTTTTATTTAAGCATATCGTCTCTGCTTTATGTGCAATTACTGCTTTACTTATGTGTATGTAGTCTCTAAACATGTGTCTCGTCTGTGGTCTGAGTGACCCCAGCAATGTTTCTAATTGAAAAATTTTATGGGGCTGGAGAGATGGCTCAGAGGTTAAGAGCACCGACTGCTCTTCTAGAGGTTCTGAGTTCAATTCCCAGCAACCACATGTTCTCATCTGTAATGAGATCTGGTGCCCTCTTCTGTATATATAATAAATAAACAAATCTTAAAAAAAAAAAGAAAAATTTTATGAACTGATGAATTTCCATCTATATTCCTTGTTTATTTCATTATATCTTTGTTCTAAATTGAAATAAGAAATGATGGAAACTTACTGATTTCTCTCTCTCTCTTCTCTCTCTCTTCTCTCTCTGTGTACACACTTTTTTTTTGGAGGCATAATCAGATTTTCTTGAACTAAAATCCATATAAACACCTTGTTCAATGAGGAATGGAGTCTTTGCTGGCAAATCTTACCTCACCATGAGTGAAGCTGGGTAACTCCGCTTGGAAGATGACTATGAATTAGAGGAACACAAAAGTAAATAGGGGAAGCAGAAAACTCCTTTGTCCTTGTTAAGAACTAACT
Organism: Peromyscus eremicus; assembly: GCF_949786415.1. Classification (NCBI taxonomy): domain Eukaryota; kingdom Metazoa; phylum Chordata; class Mammalia; order Rodentia; family Cricetidae; genus Peromyscus; species Peromyscus eremicus. Next base: position 63,206,101 of record NC_081421.1, read on the forward strand.
AGAAAGCTGGACACCTGGTTCCAATTAGTCTCTTGGTACATCTGATGGTATTGCTGTGGTTTAGATCATCACCCCACTCCTAGAGAAGCTAAGGTAGAGGCGGGACATTAAGGTTCATTGCAGATATACATCTTAATTGTACTCACTTTACATTTAAGGTAAATGATTAATAGCTATATGTTAGTTTCAGCTCCCTAATTGGGCATAAGTATCTGTTCTGCTTAAATTTTTGTTTTAAAATAGAATGTTCATTTAAATGTGTCAGTTAGTTACTTAATGTATTTAATATCTAAAATATTTTTCACAATAATGTTGAATTTGTAGCTCAGCGAAGCATAAGACCCTGGTTTCAATCATTGATATTCTCTTCCCAAGAAAAAGATATCATGACCAGTGTTAGGAACCTCTTCATATGTAGTAATCACTAACATTTATAAGCCACATTGAATTTTATAAGGTGACATTACAAATTTTACTATCCCATTTTGAGACTTAACACTGTTCAATGATTTAGAGTGCTTTAATTTAAAGTCAGAGTTAAGAGTGTTTATTTGCCTTGATCCTGATCCTTAATTTGCTAAAGTCTGAAGAATCAAACCCTGGTTGCTTTTCTCCATAGTCCATATACTTAATACCACACTGCACTTCACTCTGCATTTCATTTTGTCTTATGTTTGGAAATACAGATATGTTGGGGTCTCTGCTGGAATAGACATGTTAGTTCTCTCTGGACATTCTCCTATTCTTCTCTAATCACCCAGCTGTATAATGGAACTAACAAAGCAGTACGTTTATACATTTCCTCTGACTTATAGGCCAATTTTAACATACTTTACACATATTTACAGGTTTCTTCTTCTTGCTCAAAAGTTACGTTGATTTCCAGTCTTAAATCTGTTTACATCATTGAGCAGTGTGTTTTCCGGTATTCTCATCCTCTTACTGTGCCTGTCAGCACTGTTTTTGAACATATTTCAGGGATACAACTTTATTCTCTAAATATGCAATATTGTTAAGAACAGCTCTACTCTGTATGAACAGGGGATTCAAACACACTTTTAAAAATGAAAAATGAAAGCCTTCCTGAATTTTTATTCCAGTCTTCTATTTAATTCTAAGAATAGGCTGCTGGCCTCCATTACTTTCAGAAAATGAAAAATGGCTCAGAAGCTAAGTGAGCTAAGCCATCTCTCTCTCAATTGTTTCAGTTTCTCAGGAATTGCTGTACAGTGCTGCCAATAACGATCTCCGGGGATCTGACCCCCATTCCACCTCCCACTGCCTCCTCAGCAGCTCCAGATGCCACCAAAAGAAGGAGCTTTGAAGAAAGTGCCTGTACCCTCTTGTACCCTGAGGTGGGTGAGGCCAGGCAGGGTGATTCTCAGGATATCCTGATGATCAAAGGTATAGTTGAAGCCTTCATGAAGACTTTCTTGAAGATGATCAAGAAATTTGGGAAAAGTTACCAAATAGCCTAGAAACTGAAGCTGGAGCTCAAGAACAGATAGCACAGATGTCATCTGAAATATAGTCTATGATGACATGCATAGCCTTAGCTAAGCCTGGAGAGCAGACCTGGTACTCTTCTTTGTATCTCTTTCCTCCCACCTCACTGTCTAGCCAGATACCAAGCATGTAAAATATACCCAATAGATGTCAGTTGGTGGCTGAGAGAGAAAACTATTAAAAGTGCTCTTAAACTCCCTTTGTTCCCTGGCACTTAATCTCCATTGTTTGCCCATTCAACAGGAATGGTGACAGAGCTCAATGATGTCTCAAGCTTCTTGGCCACTGTTGTCTTCTGTCTTGGCTACATATCTGGGTAGGAAGACTATATCTGTCTTGTATATGAAGTTTTCTGTATTAATACTTACTCTTCATTGATGCCTTCCTTGGCTTTTTACTTCCTAGATGTTTTATCATACCATTTAGCTCTGTAGAAGAATATCTGAGCCACACACCGTGGGGATTTACTGTTCAGTTAGTTTTCAAAAATCCCTTTTTATATCTCTTTGAAATTCAAAACTAAACAATCTTTGTTCTTGAGTAGATCTTACATCAGTCATCACTGTGTGTTAGAAGTAGGGTGCACCATTACAGCACAAATTTTCCTAGTATCTGACTTCTCATTCTTGAATGGTGAGTCATACATACATCTTACCTGGTCAGTACTGCCAGTAGCCTATGAAAAGAACAATTGCAATAGTGTGACTTAAACTATATAAATAAAACAGTTTATACTTTTTCTCTTAGAGCAAGGGAAATCATAGAAACTTAGCTGCATTAATTTCTCCTGTAATGTCCTTCAGAGATTAAATCCTGTCTTCATTAGAGAGTTAAATCCTCAAGCAGTTCCAGATACTCTCCTCTTCCAAGCTTTGGTTTCTTTTTGTGGCTCCAATTTTATGTTGAAGCTTATTTTAGATATAAAAGTAAATAATTTGGAGTGCTTCTAATTCTTTTGGCAAGTTCAAAATTGATGTTTATTATGTATTTTCAACAGTTAGCTTTTTAGATTATTGTGAAAGGAGTATTAGAAACAAGAATATTTTTTGTAGGAAAATAATCTTTCCTGAACATCATTGTTTTCTCCTGAGCAAGAAATGTACTAAATTATGCTACATCAATTTGGAGTTTTGCTAAAATTATAAGACCTTTTTTTTAAGGGAAATTAAATGTTTTTATGACGTTTTATACCTATAAACTAAGTAATCTTAAATGTATACCATTAAAGATGTATTCTACAAATAAATTTATAATTAGTTCTTTCAGTATTTTTTGTAGAAAACAGAATGTGAATATTTGTGAATTGGGTAAGATGATGGACTTCACCTGGTGTGGTGGCGCACGCCTTTAATCCTAGCTCTGAGGAGGCAGAGGCAGGCAAATCTCTGTGAGTTCAAAGCCAACCTGGTCTACAGAGCGACTTCCAGCACAACCAGGGCTACACAGAGAACCTCTTATCTCAAAAAAAGAAACAAACAAACAAACAAACAAAAGATGATGGACCTGAGGTCCAAGCTTCTACTTTGTATCTGAGTCTATTAAATAAGATAAGTTGGATAAGTTTTTTTTTTTTTTTGGTTTTTTTTTTTTTTTTTTTTGGTTTTTCGAGACAGGGTTTCTCTGTGTAGCTTTGCGCCTTTCCTGGGACTCACTTGGTAGTCCAGGCTGGCCTCGAACTCACAAAGATCCACCTGGCTCTGCCTCCCGAGTGCTGGGATTAAAGGCGTGTGCCACCACCGCCCGGCATAAGTTGGATAAGTTTTATTTATTGGTTTATATGATGAGTTTTAATAAAAAATAAGGAACAGGTTAGACTATCAATTTTTATCAGTAAATATTTCATAGTGATGGTACATGAAACTAAATCACAATTTATTTTTAGCCTACCATTAAAAGTGGTTTTCTTCCTCTCTGCTAATCTACAACAATTCTATGAGACCTGGGAAATTCAGTCAGCAGCATCTGGCATGGTTTATCCTCTACTTATATTCTTCTTATTGTGAGCTTATATGTCATATTGTTACAGGGTATGGCAGTGACAGCAGCTACAATTCACTGTTCTATCACAGCATGGTCTAACAAACACTTCTTGTTGTCTTGAATTGTCCTATGATTTCTTTCTTCTTCTTTCTTCCCAGGTTCTCAGTCAAGTTCCGATAAACCTTCCCAGCGATCATCAGAAAGCACAAATTGTAGCCCTACCCATAAAAGGTCTTCATCTGAGAGTACTTCTTCAACAGGTAAGTGCTATTGTTTTACTAGATTTTCAGGATAGTTTCCTATCTGCCACTTGAAATTGATGAATCTGTATAAAGCAAACAAAAGTGGTCTTGTCAGGCTGGAGAGATGGCTCAGTGGTTAAGAGCACTGACTGTTCTTCCAGAGATCCTGAGTTCAATTCCCAGCAACCACATGGTGGCTCTCAACCATCTGTAATGAGAATATGTATATATAATAAATAGCTAAATCTTTAAAAAAAAAAAAAGTGGTCTTGTCATCTCAATATCACTCATAATGTATATTGGAAAAATTCAATAGTTTTACTTTTAAAAATTGAAATGTAAGGGCACTGGAGGATGGCTCAGCAGTTAAGAGCATATACTGTTGTTGCAGAGGACCCATGGTTGGGTCCTAGCACTAGGGGACCTGATACCACTGGCCTCCACAGGGATCTGCACATGTACACATACTCACACAACAGACATAACACACACACATAACTTTTTACATTGAAATTATGTAAAAGTACATTCTGTAATAGTGTGGCTTGAAGCCCTTTAATACATTATTGTTGTTGTGTATATTGGCACATGCCTGTACTCTCAGCATTTGGGAGGTAGAATTAGGATTAGGAGTTCAAGGTCATCCATGGAATAACTTAAAGATAAATCTCTCAAATATATTCATTAAGTATTTAATTAAAAAATACAAAGTAGGCTGGTAATCCCAGCACTGGAGAGACCAAGGCAAGAGATATTGCTGTGAATTTGAGGCCACCTTGGGATACATAGCAAGACCCTGTCTCAAAAGTATATGATAATAATAATTATAAGGCCCAAAACTATAGTTCAGTTGGTAGAGTGCTTTCCTAGCATTCATGTGGCCCTGATTCTTTCCCCAACACTGCATTTTATATAGAACATACCTAGGTTACATGAGATGATATCAAAAGAATAATTAGAAAGCATTGTTGAAAAATATATATCATTGTTTCGAAGACTCTTAACCATCAAAATGGCAGTTCTCCAAACCAGTTTATATATGTAGTGTGGTCTTTGTAAGATTCATATGAAATGATGGGCTGATTCTAAAATGTTTTTCCCTTTATTTTTAAAGTCTAGAGTGAAAAGGATTTCAGAATTGATTAACTCATGATGTTATTTAAGGCTTTTATCCACAGGACACAATGGCACATATATACAGTATACATTGTTGTTTTTACATACTCCTTATGTGTGTGTGCTTGCTCATGGTGCATACATGTCACATGGCATATGTGGAGGTCAGAGAACAACTGTCTGAAAGTTGGTTCTGTCCTTCGCTGCCATGTGGAACCCTAAGACTGAACAGACTGAACACAGATTGTCAGGCTTGGTTGCAAGTGTATTTACCTGCGGAGCCACCTCACAGGTTCTAATTCTAAAATTTATAGAGGACCCAGCATATATGGTGGCTCATGCCTGGAATCCCAGTACTTGGGAGGCTAAAGCAAGGGATTTGCCAAGAATTTCCCAGCCTGAAATACAGAGTGAGACCTAGTCTTAAAAAGCGTAAAAGGGAGCCAGGCGGTGGTGGAACACGCCTTTAATTCCAGCATTTGGGAGGCAGAGGTGGATGGATCTCTCTGAATTTGAGGCCAGCCTGGTCTACAAAGCAAATTCCCAGACAGTTAAGAACACCTAAGGCTACACAGAGAAACCCTGTCTCAAAAACAAAACAAACAAACCATAAAGAGTTTAAGAGTATAGCTCTATTGGTAAAGCATTTGCCTCTCCTGTATAAATAAGACCCTAGGTTCAATCACTAGTAACACACACACACACACACACACACACACACACACACACACACACACACCAAAAGAAAAAAAAAGGATACTATGTATAAAGTGCCAGAGAAGTTTCATTCTTTCAGAAACAGAATTTGAAGATGTCCACACAGCTTACTGTAGTGCATAGCCTGGGGAGACGGCTTAGTGGGTAAAGTGCTGCACAAGGCCCATAGTTGGCTCCCCACACTGCCAGAAAAGCCACGTAGAACAAATGTGTCTGTGACTCCAGTGCTAAAGGTATGGAGACAGGTGGATCCTGGAATTTAATATCAGAGTCAGTGCAAGACTCTGTTTCAAAAAATAAAGTAGAGATTGAGGAAGACACCCAGCATTGAACTCTGGCTCCTTCAAGCATGTACATGTATTGGCATCTGCATGCATGTGTGCACACCTACACATTTGTACATAAAGCCCACATACCCACAAAAAGACAGTGTGATATTAGTGAAAGAATAGACAAATTTTTACCAGAGGTAAGGTCAGAGCCTAGGACTGAACAGCATCCTAACTAGTCAGTCATGACCACCTGTCCTCAGAAGTCCAGAGCAATGATTAATAGAGAAAAGCAGTAAAGGCATATTTATCCCGTGTGCCTATATTTAGGAGAGATACAAAGAGTTCCATTGACCTCCCTCCTCTAAGTCTACATTGGAATCCTAACATGAGGTTTGGGTTTAAATAGATGATGAGCAATGTGCATAAAAAAACAGTCCTGAGGCTGGGCAGATGGCTCAGTGGTTAAGAGCACTTGTTTTTGCAGAGGACCTGAGTTTGATTCTCAGCACCCGTGTGGCACTTCACTAAAATTGGAACTGGCCAAAAAGCACAAGATACAGATATACATAGAAGCAAAACACAGACAAAATAAAATAAATAAACCTTAAATATTTTTAAGCCGAGCGTGGTAGTGTACTCTTTTATTTCCAGCACTTGGGAGGCAGAGGCAGGCAGGTCTCTGTAGGCCAGCCTGGTCTACATAGTGAGTTCCAGGACAGGTGAAGCTACATAGTAAGACCCTGTCTCAAACCAACAAACAAAGGCCGGGATTGGTAGCACATATCACTAATCCTAGTACTCAGGAGGCACAGGCAGGCAGATCTCTATGAGTTTGAGGTCACCCTGGTCTTCAGAGTGAGTTCCAGGATAGCCAGGGCTAAACAGAGAAACCCTGTCTCAGAAAACAGACAAGGAAAGAAAGGAGTCCTTCAGGCTCCAGGCTTCAGCAAGTGTCAGTATTGGTGAAAACTTTGCTGAAGACAAATTCCTCCTCTGGCTAGCCCAAGGGCCCTAGCCATTTCCTTATCCTATATGAGGTCTCTGTGAGGGAAAATTATCTCTGTTATCTGATAGTCAAGTGGAAGAGCACAGTTTCTTACCCTTTGTGATAATTTAAATGAGAGTGGCCCCCAGGGGCTCATCTACTTGAATGTTTGGTTCCCAGTTGGAACTATTGGGTAAAGGTTAGGAGGTGTGATCTTGTTGTGGGAAGTGTGTCACTGGTTTCAAAAGCCCACAACGGGCTCAGTCTCTTTTGCTGCCTGCCCCCATTGTGGAAAAGATGTCAACTCTGAGCTACTGCTCCAGTGCCATGCCTGCCTGCTGCCATACTTCCCACCATGACAATCATGGACTAACTCTCGGAAACTACAAGCAAGTCCTCAATTCAATGCTTTCTTTTATAGACTGCCTTGGTCATGGTGTCTCCTCACAGCAATAGAACAGTAACTAAGACATGCTCCTTTAATCCCAGCACCTGGGAGACAGAAGCAGCCAGATCTCAAGGCCAGTGAGTTCAAGGCCAGCCAGGCCTACATAGTCAAAGTCTGTCTCTAAGAAAAGAGTTTCCATTCCTGCCAGGACTATAAACATATAGTATGGTTTAGTGAAACACCAAGTCTGGAAATAGGTAGGGCCTTTGAGTTTGTGTTGTAGGTAGAGGTATGTGTCTCCAAGTTTGATGATCTGAATCACAATAAATAAATAAGACCAGTTCTAGTTACTCCTCTATGGACTTCTTCAGAAATGTCTGTATTATTTATTTACTGTGTATGTTTGTATGGCAAGAGCACAGGACAGAGGTCCAAGGACAGTTTGTAGAAGTCAGCTGGACCTTTCCAGCTGGTGGGTCCCCAGACAGAACTGGGATCCTCAGGCCTGGCAGCGAGTGCTTTCCCCCTGTGCCATCTGGAGGGCCCAGCACATGGCCTTTTGGTTCCTGTGGGGCTGGAGTGGTGCTCTTTGTTGTTAGGGATGAGTTGTTAGTTGTTTTTCTAGGCTGGCCTAGAATCATTGTGTAACCCAGCCTGGGCTAGAAACCAAAGAAATCCTGTCTCAACCTCAGAAGTAGTGATGTTGCAGCATGAGCCACCATTCCTGCCCTTTTCGTTCATTCTTCTCAAACAGGAGTCTAATGTTATGAAGATTGTCTTTTTAACACAAATGAAAAAACAGTAAGATGGCTTTAGAGAGAGAGAGGACCATTGACTGTAGACCATGGAAATTTTAACTTGAAATAGGTTTTTGTGAACTTTCTTTTTTTTTTTCTTTTTAGTTTTTCGAGACAGAGTTTCTCTGTGTAGCTTTGGATCCTATCCTGGAACTCACTCTGTAGTCCAGGCTGGCCTCAAACTCACAGAGATCCACCTGTCTCTGTCTCCCGAGTGCTGGGATTAAAGGCGTGCGACACCACTGCCCGGCTTCTGTGAACGTACTAAAACCTTAAAACTTAAACACATGGGAGAAAATCTTCATGACCTTGGGGTAGACAAAGATTTCTGAGCCAGACATGGGGCTCGATTTGTGATCCTACCCCTCTTGAGCCTGGGGTAAGAGGATCACTGTGAGGTTAAGACCAACCTGGAGTACATGGAGAAGTCCAGTCCTTGGCATAGCATTATGACATATGCCTGTAATCCCAGCAGTGGGGAGTTGAGACAGGAGGTTCAGGAGTTCAAGGCCAACCTCAGCTATATAATGTTTTAGTTTGAAGCCAGCCTTTACTACATGAGTCCCTATCTCAAAAAAAGAAAAAAGGAAAGAAGAAACATTGTTTTAGTGGGTCATGGATGATTCACACCGAAATTTCAGTCCTTGGGTGGCTGGACCTTTACTTTCTGCTACTCCAAAGGCTGACTGTGCCTTGCCTATGCAAGACCTTAGGCTTAAACCTGAGTAGTTGAGGAAAAATGATGAAAGAAATAATGTTTTCTTTACCAATTAAAAAAGGAAACATTTTGTTGTTTGTTAAGGCTGGTATTACTACCACTACTGAGGTTAAAGCAGGCATTTCTATCAGTTGGGAGGTAGATGCAAGAGGTCAAGGCCAGCCTGGGCTACATGTGACCCTAAAAACAAGGAACTGAATCTTAGGAAGCTGAGAGAGAGACTTCAAAAAATGTACAAGCTTGCTAAAGCAAGAGGGAGGAGAGCACAAGAAGGAAAAGTGAAGCTGATCGGCGGAATCCGAGAACAAAGTGGGCTAGCCTTGGATCCAGCACTCAGAAGGAAGGGGCCAGTGAATCTCTGTGTAGTTGTAGAGTCTGTCTCAATTGAAGAAAAGAAAAGAAAAAGATTTGCATATAAGCAAGGAAAACAGGGAGGGCAAGATAATTCACTGGAAAAAAGCACTTGCCACCAAGCCTAAAGTCATGATCTTAAGTCCCCACATGATAAAGAGGAAACCAACTCCCATAAGTTGTCCTCTGACCTCTCCATACATGACCTATGGTGCAAATGTTCCCCCCACACACAGTAAGTTAAATTTTATGCCCCGTAATTTCCTATTTTTATTCGATCAATTTGCTTGTTTGTTTGTTTTGTTTTTGTTTTCCCGAGACAAGGTTTCTCTGTGTAGCCCTGGCTGTCCTGGATCTCACTCTGTAGACCAGGCTGGCCTCGAACTCACAGAGATCCACCTGCCTGCCTCGCAAGTGCTGGGATTAAAGTTGTGCACCACCACAGTAATCAGTTTTTTTAAAAAGAAGCTAGAAAAAGGACGAGAGAGAGCGCTCAGCAGTTAAGAGCATTTGCTGTCGTCACGAGGACCTTGATTCTGTTCCCAGCACACACATACTTGTTTACAGCCATCTGTAACTCCAGTTACTGAGATCCAGCCCATCTTGTGGCCTCCGAAGGAATTGCGTGTATTTGGTGGACTTAAATATATGCAGGCAAAAAAACAAACAAAACAACTTATATGCAGAAGAGAGAGCTTGGTGGTCAAGAACATTTATCCTTGTAGCCATCCCAGCACTTCTTGCTCTTGAAGAGAACTCAGGTTCACTGGACACACCATACATCAATCCAGTCCCAGGGCCTCTTCTCAACTACACAGGCATCAAGCACACGCATGCTACACATACATACATGCACGTAAAACACATAAAAATCAGGCTCAGAGGTTGAGAGCACTGACCGCTCTTCCAGAGGTCCTGAGTTCAATTCCCAGCAACCACATGGTGGCTCACAACCATCTGTAATGAGATCTGGTGCCCCCTTCTGTATACATAATAAATAAATGAATCTTTAAAAAAAAAAATCAGTAAGTCTAAAAAAATAAATAAAGACAAGAAAGAATGCAGGAACAGCTGAGAGGGAGAAAACTCATATACATAAAATCAGGTAAAGTTAAAAATTGCAGATTTCTTTAAAAAATTATTAGCCTATTTATTTATCATGTGTATACATGTGAATGGAAGGCAGAGGTCAGTTCACAGGAGTCTATTTTCTCATTCTACCAAGTGGAGTCCTGGGACTCTTACTCAGGTTCTCAAACTTAGCCACAGGTACCTCTGTGCTACAGACCCAAAATTGCAGAATTTTCAAATTTTGGGAAGCCATTTCTAGGAATAGAGAAGGAACAGAAGTTTGAGAAAACATGGAACTCGTAGGACAAGATGGCAATTTGGTAGGAGGAACAGCTATAATAAGGGGCTAACAAGCTCTCTAGCTGAACTTCTGTCTTACCATTCCCCTGCAGAAGACAACCAGTAGCAGCCTTATACTAAGATAAGGCCATAACCATTGAGTTTAATTTTATAGCCCCTGTATTAGTCAGGTTTCTCTGGAAGAACAGAACTGATAGAATTTATATATATTATATAATATATATAATATATATATATTATATAATATATGTATATATAAAGGGGATTATTGGAATGGCTTACAGGCTGTGGTGCAGCTAGTCCGACAGTGACTGTCCACCAATGGAAAGGCCACCTTCAGAGTACTGAAGTGAACTTCCTTCAGCTTTCAGTAGAGGAAGAATGGGGAATGAGAGGGGTTTTTTGTTTTGTTTTGTTTTTTGTTGTTGTTGTTGTTTTTCCAGAGGGGCATTATTTATCGTTAGTGGTCAGGATATGTCTGGGTTGTTGATGATATCATTTCTGGTATCTGAACAAAGTAGTTCAAAGGAGTCCTCACAATTTAGGGGCCAAGATGGGTTTCAGATGATACTTCTGCTCCAGGATGCATCTCTCACCCCATAAAGAGATGTCCCTTACGGGGCTTGGGGCAGTGATTATCTTCTGAGAGTCCAGAGTGACTGCAGATTTAGGGTAGTGACTTCTCTGTGCCTTCAGCTTTGAAAGGGTGATGAGATAGGTTAGACAGATCGTTCCTTTAGTGATTAACCTGCCTGTGTGCAGAATTAATCAGGCAAGCCCAAGTAAGGACAGACACAGTGAAGGCAGAAGTGGTGTCAGGTAGGAAGCACTTCTTTTTAGAAGACAGATTCTAAGTGTCTGTCTCAGGAATACAGCCAGATAATAAAACTGTATTCCAGGTTTCCATTGTATGAAATTCTAGAAAAGCAAACATCATCTGTATGGAGAGGACACAGAAACAGTGGGTACCTCCTTGACCCACGCCCATGATGATCTGAGTGAAAGGGTACCTAAGGACGTTTTAGGCTACTGGAAATGATTTTGTTTTTCTATGTTGGACAGTAGCAAGGATGTGTGTATGTGTGCATGTGAGTTCATGCATGTGTGTGTACATGCAATCCATGACCAGAGCACAACTTCCAGAAATTAGTTCTTACAGTGTGGGTTCTACGATTAGGGTCTGAAGCTGCTCTAACAGCCCTAAAAAGCTAATCTTACCCCCCACAAGCCCTCAATGAGCCAATTAAAGGCACAATAAAAGCAGAAAGCAGAAAAGGGAAGTTTATTCAATCTGGCCACATTGGAAAGAGGAACAAGTATCACTTACCTTATTCCTCCCCCACCTTGTTCATTTTGAGAATTTTAACATCAAGTTACTTGGAACGTTCGGAAAACTCCATTTCCTGATTAGATAGATGTTTCTATAATTCCTAGTACTTAATAGGGAAATGTCTGGACTTGGGCTAGAGAGATGGTTCAGTGGTTAAAAGCACTTGTTGCCCTTCCAAAGGACCTGATTTTTGTTCCTAGCATTCTATATCCTCCTCTGGCCTCAGAGATCATCTGTACCCCGTGACATAAACACATAAGTACATATAAATAAAGTGAAATAAGTCTTTTTTTACAGACTAGAATGATAGCAGTGTTTCCTGTGTTTGTTTTTAATAGGGACTCATCTAGTCCAGATTAGACTCAAATTCACTATGTGGCCAAATTTACCTTAAACATCTGATTCTCCTCCCTTTATCCAAATACTGAATTTGTCCCCAAAATTTGATACATGCTGTTGTTACATACTAGACAGGCACTCTACAGACTGAACTCTAGCTCTAATAACATTTTCTTAGTTTTAAAAGAGTGTGTGTGTGTGTGTGTGTGTGTGTGTGTGTGTGTGTGTGTACACATGCAGACTACCATCAGAGGACAACTCTGAGAAGTTAGTTCTCTCCTCCCACTGCGGGCCCTAGGGTTATCAGCAAATGCTTTTATCCTGCGCCATCTCGACAGCACTAATTTCAATATTTTTGGATAGAGTTTTGCTATGCCTGACTTGTCTTGGTCCTCACTATGTAGCTCAGGCTGGCTTGAAATTTGTGATAAACCTTCTGGCTCAGCCTCCTGTATGCTGAAGTTACATTGTTATGAGCCACCAAACATGTCAGCTAATGCCACATTTTAAAAACATGTCGATAAATCCATTGATTAAAAAAACTATGACCTGAGCCGGGCAGTGGTGGCGAATGCATTTAATCCCAGCATTTGGGAAGCAGAAGCATTTGGATCTCTGTGAGCTGAAGGCCAGCCTGGTCTACAGAGCGAGTTCCACGACAGCCAGAGCTGATACACAGAGAAACCTTGTCCTGGAAAACAAAACAACAAAATGACCTGTGGATATTAATAGTAAATTAGGAGTTTAGGTACTGTTTTAGTTTCTTTCCTGTGATTAAAAATGCCTTGGAAGAAGACACTTAAGGGGTAAATGGGTTATTTTAGCTCATAGTTGAAGGTAGCAGCAGCTTGAAGCAGCTTGTCACATCATATCTGAAATCAGGAAATATAGAGGGATAGATACAAACTGCCTCTCAGTTCCCTTTCTCAAGGTATATAGTCCAGGATCCCATTTAGAAGAAGGACCCCACTTACTGTGGGTGGGTCTTTCCCCCCCTCATTAACTAAATCAAGATTGAGCGGAAGAGATGGCTCAGCAGGTAAATCTAAACACAATGCTGCACGTGCCTGACAACCTGAGTTCAACCCTCCAAATCCACATCAAAGTGGAAGGAGAGCTGAAGACAGAATGTTCTCCTCTGACCTCCATTTGTGCACAATTCCATGTATTCACCCCACACATGTATACACAAAATAAAATCATTAATTCTTTTAAAAAGATAATCTCTTACAGGCATGTTCAGAGCCCCATCTCCCAGGTGATTCTGTATTTTGTGAAGTTGACAATTAACACTCGCCTAACCCCATCACAACACTACCCCTTGTCCACTTAACACTCAAACACATCACTTTTAAGCCATAACCTTCCATCCCTTGTCCCCACACTCTCAAGATGTAAAATGCATTCAGTCCAACTTTTAAAGCTTCCAACCCTTTAAAAGTCCTTAGTCATGGAGCTAAAGAAATGATTCAGTTGTTCAGCACACTTAACTCTTCTTGAAAAGGATATATGTTTGGTTCCAATTAAAAATAATAAGATGGATAGCCCATGAGAAACAACACACAAGAGTGACCCCCACACACACCCACAAATAAATTTGATTCCACATAAACACATATACAAAAAGCCACAGGCATGGTATAATACACCTTTAATTCCAGGATGTAGGAGGCTAAGGGAGAAGGATAACCTTACCTAGTGAGTTACAGGCAAGCCCGGCCTACAGTGTAATGTCCTGTTTGAAAAAGCAGGAAGAAAGAAGGGAAGGAACCCGTCTTGCTCAGGATTTAGCTGAATGGTGAACAACTTGCCAAATATGGGCAAGTCTCAGGATTTGATCACCAGCGTCAAAAAGAAAGACAAGGTTAGCTTCTTTTCTAGTCTTCAACTGTGTAGCCTTTGATACTTCTTTACCTTTTGTCAGTATAGAAAGTTATTTAGCCAGGAGTGGTGGTCCACACCTGTAATTGCAGCACTTGGGAAACAGACATGAGGATTAGGAATTCAAGAGAGTCCTCTAATAGAATAACCTCAAATGTAGTAGATTCAAGGCCATCCTGAACTACAGAAGACCTATCTTAAACAAATACAAGAAGGGACTGGGAGATGGCCTAGTTAAGAGCTCTTATTGCTTGCTCTCCAGAATACCTGGGTTCATTTCCCAGCACCTATATCCAGCAGCTCACTAACTTCAGGGAATCTGACTCCCTCTTCTGGCCTCTGTGGGCACCTTTGTGCACATCACACACACACACACACACACACACACACACACACACACACATACATTAAAAGTAAAGAATTAATGAAATAAAAAGCTGATTGATTGCCTATAATTCTAGCACTCAGAAGGCAGAGGCAGGGAGGCTCAATCACTACAACTTCAAGACCAGCCTAATTTGCCTGGTAAATTCTAAGCCAGCAAAAGCTTTGTAGCCCAACCTTGTCTCAAAAGGCTAAGAAACAAACATAAAGAGACAAAACAATTTAGATAACTCAGTGATCAATTTTTTGTCTCTGTGTGCTGTGTTGTCTCTTTTAGTGAATGGAATTCCCTCCAGAAGTCCCAGATTGGTTGCTTCTATGGATGATTCTGTAGACAGTCTGTTGCAGCGAATAGTACAACATGATGAGCAAGAGTCCGTGGAGAAAAATACTGATGCCTCAATTACAACTGTGTCTGTACCACCTTCCTCCAGTCCAGGCCATAGCTATAGCAAAGAGCGAGCCCTAGGTAAATCAGATAGTCTTCTAGTGCCTGCAGTCCCAAGTGACTCTTGTAATAATAATATCCCACTCCTTTCTGAAAAGTTAGCAAGTAGATGTCCCCCCCATCATATCAAGAGAAGTGTAGTTGAAGCTATGCAGCGCCAAGCTCGGAAAATGTGCAATTATGACAAAATCTTGGCCACCAAGAAAAACCTGGACCACGTCAATAAAATTTTAAAAGCCAAAAAACTTCAAAGGCAGGCCAGGACAGGGAATAATTTTGTGAAACGCAGACCAGGTCGACCTCGGAAATGTCCCCTCCAAGCTGTGGTATCAATGCAAGCATTCCAGGCTGCCCAGTTTGTCAACCCAGAATTGAATGAAGGCGAAGACGTAGCGCTACACCTAAGTCCAGACACAGTTACTGATGTGATTGAGGCTGTGGTTCAGAGTGTGAACCTTAATTCAGAACATAAGAAGGGGTTGAAGAGGAAAAATTGGCTGTTAGAAGAACAGTCTAGGAAAAAGCAGAAGACAGTACCAGAAGAAGAAGAACAAGAAAACAATAAAAGGTAATTTCTTTCTTAAGATATTATGGTCTAAATAACAGCAGTCTAACTTCTTTATTTTCTTGTTTATTTATCTGTGTGTGTTGTGTGTGTGTGTGTGTGTGTGTGTGTGTGCGCGCGCGCGCGCGCTCCCCTGCTGTAGCAGATGTAGAACAAACCCAAGGATAACCTGTGAGGTCTTTTCCACCATGTGGATACCAGGAGTCTAACTTGGCTCATTCGTCTTGACAGCGAGCATCTTCACTGATGAGCCGTTTCTCCAGCCCGAGCCTAAGTGTCTCCAAACTATACTCTACTTATATAACTGAGTCTTCAGGCCTGCTTTCTACTATGTAAGAATTTTTAGGTGAAGTACTCATGCATGGCAATGATTTCAGGCGTTCTTCAGCCTGAAATCTAGAGTTTTAAGATCAATCTGAGCTATACTGATATTGAATTGTAGGCCACCCTAGGCATATAATATAGCTAGAGCCTTTCTTAAAACAAAAGGTGGCCAAAAAACATTTTTACATGGTAAAAAGTAAAAGGCCTTAATATTCAAAACACAAAATGCACCTTTAGGAAATAAATTTAAGAGTCTTTATGATACACAACCAAAAGAAATTTTTTATTTTTTAAGACATTGTCTCACTTTGTAGCCTTGGCTGGACTAGAACTTACTGTGCAGACCAGGCTAGCTTTGACCTCATAGAAAGGTCAACCTGCTTCTGTTTCCTAAGTGTTAGTATGTGCCACCATATCCAGCTTCAGTCATTCAGTCTGTGTCTGTGTGTCTGTGTCTGTGTATGTTGTGGTTTTGTTTTGTTTTGTTTTCTGTTCTGCAGTTTTGATGTTGCTAAGGCAGACTCTTATAGTAACTCCCTGTCCTCCCCTTTGCCTAACACCCTAAAAACTAACATTCTGCTTTCTGTTTTGTGATTTTTGGCTACTCTTAAATGCTGATTATAAATGAAATCACATAGTAGTTGTTTTTTTGTGACTAGTTTATTTCACTGAATATAGTGTCCTCAAAGGGAGTTGCAGCAGAGGCTCTATAAGACTCTCTTGGGCCTGTTGAGGCCTGAGCAGGATCACAAATGCATTTCTATAGAAAGATCTTCTTGGCATAATGTATCAAGGACCACCAAGGTTACTCAAAATATCTGTCAGAGACCTCACAATGAATTTAATGACATTCTAAATGGTAGGCATTTGCCTTCAGGTTTTTGTTTGTTTGTTTGTTTGTTTTTATTTGCTTGTTTTTGTAGACAGGGTCTCACTGAACTGCTCGGGTTGACTTTGACCTTGCTCTTGTAGTCTTGACCGACCTTGAATTCACCATCCTTTTTGCCTTGGCCTCCAGCATGTGCGTTCCTTTTTTCTTCTAAGTTACATCCCCAACCCTGACATGTTCATTTCTAACAAGCTCCAAGCCTGATGTTGATGCATATGTCCCCTGGGCAGCACTTGAAACATTGCTACTGTGAAGAGTTAATAGATGTGACAGGATAGCAGAAGACATTGGTTTTGGGCAGGAGCATGAAATAGAATCTTAGACACAGGAGTAGAAACATTTGGCTGGTTGGATAGCAGTGAAAAGAAATAAGTCTCCTAACATAGTGAGATATAGCCCGTATCTGCACAGCTTGTTTAACATTTGAATAAATGTATAGGCTAAAGAAAAAATGTATCATTAATAGATAAAGGAAAATAATTTGACAAAATGTAAAATGTATTCACAGTTTTTTAAAAATGGGGCTAGAAGGGGAGTCAGTGGTTAAAGAGCATATGCTACTTTTGCTGGAGACCCCAAATTCAGTTCCCAGGAACCAAGCCAGCTAACTGACTGTTACTCAAGCTCTTGGGGATCCAGTGCTTATCATGCACACACATTAATTAAAAATAAATTATTTGTAATGAAAAATAAAACAAAATTTTAAAATTACTTAAAAAAATAAAAGAAGATACAGCAAAGCTGGAAATGATGGACTAACCCTGTAATCCCAGCACTGAGACAGAAACCTTGCCTTTTAAAAAAAAAAAAAAATCTAATAATAGGTACTGGGGACATAGCTTGTGGGTTAACATACTTACTTTGCAATCAGAATTCAGATCCCTAGAAACTAATGTGAATGCTGGATAGACATGGCAGCCCACCTGTAATTACAGTCTTGGAAAGTGAAGACAAGGGATCCTCAGAGCAAGCTGGGTAGTTATACTCTCCATTTCATGGTGGTCTCAGTTACATGGAGAGACCCTGCTTTATTGAAAAAGGTAGAAAAGCTATTGAAGATGACTCTCCATATCAACCTCAGGACTCTTTATACATTTGCACACACACACCCATACTCACAAAAATAACATACATGTACACATACACCACAGACAAACAAACATGAACAATGGAAAAGGAGCCAGAGAGGAGGCTCAACAGGTAAAGAGCCCTGGCTGTCCTTGTGCAGAACCCAGATTTGATTCCCAGTACCCACTTGGTGGTTCACAGCTATCTGCAACTCTAGTTTGGAAGGTTGAGTCATGAATCTTGAGTTTAAGACCGTCCTTGGTTACATAGTCTTGAGACCCTGTCTTAGGAAAAGAAGCCCTGGGTTTAGTCACTCACACTGGAGGGGACAGAGAGGAATGACAGCCCCATTCACTGGGAAAGTGATTCCCTTACTAATGAGAAAACTGGATAATCCACATGTAAAATAAAAAGTAGTTGGACCTTTTTACCCACATACTATTTTTTTTTTTTTTTTTTTTTTGGTTTTTCGAGACAGGGTTTCTCTGTGTAGCTTTGCGCCTTTCCTGGAACTCACTTGGTAGCCCAGGCTGGCCTCGAACTCACAGAGATCCACCTGGCTCTGCCTCCCGAGTGCTGGGATTAAAGGCGTGCGCCACCACCGCCCGGCCCCACATACTATTTTTAAAAGCTCAAAGTAGACCAAAGACTTAATCATGAAATCAAAATTATACTATGCTTGGACAAAAAAGATAGGGGAAAGTCTTCATGACATTGAATTTTGCCATGATTTTGACAACCAAAAATACATAGAACTTGGCTTTTGTCAAAATTCGTGTGCTTTAATGTACAAAATGTTTTGTGCATTAAAGGGTATGATCAAGGCAGTGGACGTACATTCCAAAGATTGAGATAAACTTAACCAAAGTTTAGATTGACTAACGGATTTCTGAAATTCAAAAAGAAAAATAAAACACTTAGGGATTGACAAAGGAATTGCATAGACATTTTCCCAGAGGGAATATACAAAATAGATGCTTGGCATGAATAATAAAACCACAAAGAAGTACTAATACTCTATGGCCATTATACTGTATATTAAATACATTGATTAGGGATAAAAGACTGAAAAGTATTGGGGATTTCATGGAGAAATTCAAATGCTTGCACAATACCGATGAAAATGTGAAATGTTACATAGCTGTGGGTAATCTATGACAGTTCATCAGAAAATAGTTATAACCTCTGTACTATAAGACTAAGCAGTTCTGACCCTAGGAATCTACTCAAAGTAGAGTGTACTTAAACACCAGTGTTTATAATTCATTGTTACATTAAACAAAAGGCAGAAACACACCAAAGTTTTATCTGTAGACAAGTGGTTAATTAAAAAGGCAGTTTTATATGCAATGACTTATTAATTAGCCTTAAATACTAATACATTTTTTAAAAAATTATTGCTGTTGTATGTTGTACATGTGGACTTGTGCTGTAACAGCATGCATGTGGAGGTCATAGGACAACTTTGTGGAGTCAGTTCTCTTCTTTATGTAGATTAAACTCAGGTTATTAGGCTTGCAGAGCTGGTGTTTACCTGCTGAGCCATTTTGCTGGCCCTAGATAAACTTTTTTTAATTAATTAACTTTTAGATAAACTTAAAAAGATGTAATACAAGTGAAATACATCAGATGATCCCTGAGCATTGGTTATAGGACTTGTGTTGTAGATGTATCCTTTGTGACTGGGCTCTACAACTCTTAATTTTGATCAGTTGTGGCTTTTCTGTAATGGTCTCTGTCTGTTGCAAAGAGGAGTTTCCTTGGTTATAGGTGAGCTACACTTATGTGAGTATAGGGTAAATATTTAAAATGTAGATACAGATTATGCTGTTGTAGTAAAGTAGCAGTTGTGAGATTTCCTCCAAGATCTATAGTTCATTAGCCTTGGGTAGTTGGCTAGGTATCCAGTACCAGACATGGTTTACCTTAGAAATCTCATTAGAGAGCTGTTGGTTACCTCCAAGATATGTGTACCTCTATTGCACCCTTAGGGTTATTGTGCCAGACTGTTAGATGTTTTGGTTTATAGTCATCACAGCTGAATAAGACTGTTGATTGCTTCCCTCCTTTGGAAGCTTGCATGGTTGTCTGATCCCCACGTGTACAGACACACACACATAGAAAGAAGAAAAGGAAAGGAAGGGAGTTAGAGAAGTACTGTGGATACAGAATACAAAAGTACTTTATCTTTAAAGGTTTTTTTTTCAACACAGGGTTTCTCTGTGTAGCTTTGTGCCTTTCCTGGAACTTGCTTTGGAGACCAGGCTGGCCTCGAACTCACAGAGATCCGCCTGCCTCTGCCTCCCGAGTGCTGGAATTAAAGGCGTGCGCCATCACCTCCCAGCTCTTTAAAGGGTTTTTTGGTGTGGAGGAGGTTTGGGTTTTTTTGTTTGGTTGTTGTTTTGTTTTGTTTTGTTTTGTTTTGTTTTGTTTTGTTTTGTTTTGTTTTTTTTGAGACAGGGTTTCTCTGTGAGACCAGGCTAGCTTGGAACTCGCAGAGATCCTCCTGCCTCTGCCTCCCGAGTGCTGGGATTAAAGCCGTGCACCACCACCACCTGGTTTAAAGATTATATTTTTTTTAAGTTACTGAAGCTTTATGTTAAAGAACTTAGAAATAAAAAACATCATGCATCAAAATTAACCAGACCCTAAATCTGTATGCTTCAGTGAACTTCTATGCAGTTAGAGTAGCTGTTGAGTTTTACATCAGGTTATACACTTTCTTTTTTCTTTGTCTTTTCTTTTGGGGGGGGGGGCAGGGCAAGATTTCGAGACAGGATTTCTCTGTGTAACCCTGGCTGTCCTGGAACTTACTCTGTAGACCAGGCTGGCCTCAAACTCAGAGATCTGCCTGCCTCTGCTCCCCAAGTGCTGGGATTAAAGGCATGGGCCACCACTGCCAGGTGGGTTTTACACTTTCACTATCAAATATATTTTATGCCCGCTCCCCCTCACGCACAAATAAAAACCCAAAACAAAAAAATTATTCCAAAGCTAAAACTAGAAAAACAACTATCTTTATATCTTTTTTCATAACTCAAGTGTCTGTTCCTGCCTTCAATCCTTCCTCATCACCTAGTATTTACCCCTTTTCTCCTCTGTTCATGTTCTTCTGGACCTAATGTATACACACACACACACACACACACACACACACACACACACTGTGTGAAGATACATTGCTGTGGTTGGTTTAATAAAGAGCTGAACTGCCAATAGCTAGGCAGGAAATATAGGCGGGACTTCTGGGCAGAGAGAGGAAGTAGGAGGAGATAATCGAGGGACAGGGGAGACATGGAGGGAGTCAGACATATAGAATGAAAGAAAGATAAAAAGCCACATGGTAAGATGTAGATGAATATAAAGAGTTAATTTATGTTATAAGAGCTGGTTGGGAACAAGCATAAGCTATAGTCCGAGCTTTCATAATGAATAATAAGTCTCAGTGTCATCATTTGGGAGCTGACTAGAGGGACAGAGAAAGACTTGTATTATAGGCTAGGATCCACATATGAGGAAGAACATGACCTTACTATTGCATATTCGAAGTCCATCCACTTATCTACACATTCTGTAATTACATTTTTCTTTAACACTTCATAGTATTGCATTTTATATGTGAACCAGATTTTCATTATCCAGTCATCTGTGTACAGACAACTAGGTTGGTTGCATTCCCTTGCTACATTGAATAGAGAGCAGCTATAGACATGGACGTCCTAAGATCTCTGTGGTAGGGTATTGAGCTTTCTGGGTATGTTCTCAGTAGTAAAATAGCTAGGTCATATTGTAGTCCTTTTTTTTAATGTTTTGCGGAATCTCCAAACTGATTTCCAGAATGGCTGTATTAATTTGTGCGTCCATCAGCAATGAATAAAGGGTTTGTCTTTTTCTACTTCCCTCTTTAACATTTGTTGTCAGAGTCCTTGATGACAGCCATTCCTGCTGGCATGAGGTGGCATTTCAGAGTAGTTATAAATTGCTATAGCTTGTTAAAATATTCTCATATTCTGTGGGCTGTTTTGCTCTGCTAGTTGGTTTGCTGAGTAGAAACTTCATTTAAATTTGGGGATAGTTCCTATGCAATGGTCGTTCTATTTAGAAAACTCTTACCTGTGCAGTGTCTTAAAGAATGTTCCTTATTTTCTTCAAGACCAGTGGTTCTCAACCTTCCTAATGCTGCAACTCTTTCATATAGTTCCTCATAGTGTAGTGACTCCAACCATAAAATTATTTTCATTGCTACTTCATAATTGTAATGTTGCTACTGTTATGAATTATAACGTAAATATCTGATACCAGGATATCTGATATGCAATGCTTGTGAAGAGGTTGCCACCTATAGGTGAAGAACTGCTGTTCTAGACATTTCAGTGTTAAAGCTTTAAATTAAGGTCTTCGATACATTTTGAATTAATTTTTTTGCCAGATATAAGACATCAATCTAATTTTATTCTGTGCCATTAGATAACCAGTTTGGCCAGCATCATTTATTGGATAGACTGTATTTTTTCCAATGTGTGTTTTTACTTCCTCTGTCAAAACTTATGTGGGTTAGGTTTGTCATTTTATTTCTGGGTCCTTAGTTTACTCCATTGGTCTACCTGTCCGTTTTTATGCCGTCACCAGGCTCTTTATCACTACACCTCTATGATGTAAATTGAGAACTAGTATAATGTTCTTCTATATATAGAAGATATTTAAGAACACTGCCTTCAACAGTGTTCTTAAAAATTCTTAGCAGGGCTTTGACTATTCATGGTCCTTTTTGGTTCCATATGAATTCTTGTATTGTGTTTTCACAACCTGTGAAATGTGACACCAAAATTTTGATTAGGTATTGCATTAAACCTGTGAATTAATTTTGGTAGTTTTAACAATTTTCCCAATATTCTGCCAATTCAGGTGCATGGAACATCTTCCCATTATCTAATATCTTCTTTGATTTTCTTTATCTTTTTAAAGGCAGGATTTCTCTGTGTAGTCCTGGCTGTCTTGGAACTCCACTCTGGAGACCAGGCTGGCCTGGAATTCACAGAGATCCACCTGCATCTGCCTCCCAAGTGCTGGGATTAAAGGCTTGTGCCACTTTGTGATTTCCTTTTTCAGTGTCTTTAAGTTTTTATTTTAGAAGTCTATCTTAGTTAGGGTTACTATTGCTGTGATGAAACATCATTACTAAAGCAACTTGAAGAGGAAAGGGTTTATTTGGTTTACACTTCCACATTGTAGTCCATCATTGAAGTCAGGACAGGAACTCAAACAGCAGGAACCTAGAGGAACTCTGTCTCAAATATTTAAGAGTGCAGTGGATTAATTTCTAATCATCTTCAATAAAAGTACTTAGCTCACATACGCTAGACCCTAGATTCACAGTTCCATATAACAGTTCACTTATATCACTCTTCATCATCAAAAGCAGTGAGGGCAGGAACTCAGTGCAGGGCAGGAACCTGGAAGCAGGGGCTGATGCAGAGGCCATGGAGGAGTGCTGCTCAGCCTGCTTTATTACAGAACCCAGGACTACCAGCCCAGGGGTGGCACCACCCGCAATGGGCTGGACCCTCACCCACCAACCACTAATTAAGAAAATGTCCTATAGCTGTATCTTACGGATGCATTTTCTCAGTTGAGGTTCCTTCCTCTCAAATGACTTTAGCTTGTGTCGTTGACATAAAACTATCTAGCACAAGGTCGTTCTTTGCTTAAATATATTACTAAATATATAATTTCTTTGGAGGTTTTGTTTGTTTGTTGAGACAGTCTCTCTACATAGCCCTGACTGGAACTCACTGTAAACTGGGCCGACCTAGCCCTCACTATGTAGACCAGGCTGGCCTAGAATGCACAGAAATCCTCCTGCCTCTGCCTCCCAGAGTTGTGATTAAAGACATGTGGTACCACACCTGCCTGGAGTTATTTCAAATGAGACAGTTTTCCTAACTTCTTTCTTTGAGAGTCCATTGTTATATATATATATAAGCTGTTATTTTTTTTAATATTGATTTGTACCCTGTAATTTTACTGTGTTTGTTAAGACCAAGAGTTTTCTAGTAGACTCCATAAGGTCTTTTAAGTAAAGAATCATGTCATCTACAAATAAATTGGTATAAATTAACCCTTTTCTTCCCTATTTTTATCATTTTTGTGTCTTTTTCTTGTCTAACTGCTGTAGTTAAGACTTTGAGCACTGTGTCAAATAGGAGAGGGGCAAGTGTACATCCTGATTTAGAAGAAATGCTGTTTGTCTCCATTAACTGTTGGCAATGCTTGTTGTATATAAACCTCATTATTTTGAGGTATGTTTCATCTGTTCCCAGCATCTCCAGAACTTTTTATCATAAAGTCATGTTAAACTTAGTCAGATGCATCAATTGAAATTATTATGTGGGTGGTTTCTGTTCTTAAGTTTATTTATATGGTGTAGCATATTTATTGATTTGTGTATGTTGACCCAATCTTGACTTTCTGGTGTGAAGCCCATTTCTTTATAATGTATAATCTTAATGTGTTCCTGGTTTTGTTTGAAATTATTTTGTTGAGTTTTGTTTTGTTTGAAATTATTTTGTTGAGTTTTGTTTTGTTTGGGTTTGATTTGGTTTGGTTTGGTTTTTCAAGACCGGGTTTCTCTGTGTGACCCTGGCTGTCCTGGAAGTCGCTTTGTAGACCAGGCTGGCCTCAAACTCACAGAAATCCACCTGCCTCTGCTTGAGTGCTGGGATTAAAGGCATGTGCCACCAGCACCCAGTTTTATTGAGAATTTTTGCATCTTTGTTCATCAAAGAATTAGTCTATAATTTTCTTTTGTATGTCTGTCTTTATCTGGTTTTGTTATCAGAATAATACTTTATTCATAGAATGGATTTGATAGGGTTCTTTCTATTTTGTAGAACAAGTTTAAGAATTGGTATGTGATCTCCTTGAAATAGACTGCAGCAGTGACTCTGGTCTTAGGCTTTTCTTGAATTGAAGGGATGCTTCAATTACAGTTTTTATGTCATTGCTTTAATGGGTTTCTTTGAGTTACTTATATCGTCTGTATTTAATTATGATGGAGATGCATTAAGAAATTTTTCTGTTCTCAGTTATCTGGCTTTTTAGGTTGTAGGTTTTATTTTTTTTTCCATACAGTGTCTCAGTATATAGCCCTGGCTGTCCTAGAACTCACTACATAGACAAGGCTAGCTCAGACTCACAGAGATTGGCCAGTCTTGGATTTACAAATGCTGAGATTAAAGGCATGTGCCACTACAGCCAGCTGGATTATAAATTTTCATAGTAATCTCAATAACATTCTTTTTTCATTGGAGTCTTTGTAATGACATTCTTTTGTTAATTTATGTCTTTTCCCTCTCTGTCAGATTAGTAAATTTGTCAATCTTACGTTTTCAATGACAATTTAATCTGTATTTAATTAATTTCTTCCCTTTATTATTTCTTGCTGTCTCCTGTATTTAGGATTGGCTGCTTGTTGTTCAAGACACTTGAGGTGCATTGTCAGTTGTTTATTTGCTATCTCAGATTTTTTTTTACTATCTTAGATGTCTCAGGGTTTTGCCTGCATGTACTGTCATGTATGTGCCTGGTGCTCATAGAGGCCAGAGAGGGTGTCAGACCCCCTGGGACTGGAGTTAGAGGTTCTTGTCAGCCATCACGTGAGTCTGCATCCTCTGCGAGAGTAGCCCGTACTCTTGACTACTGAACCCTGTCTCCAGCCTCCTCCTAGATGTTTAAATATGAGCACTTATTGCTGTATACTTTGTTTTAGGACTACCTGGACTACATGCCAGAAGTTCTGATAAGTTGTGTTTTATTATCATTTGTCTCTAGGAATTTTTTTAATTTCCTTGTTCATATAAATGTGTTGTTTAAACTTCAGATATTTTTGTGGTTTCTATAGTTGTTCTTACTTTGATTCCTAGGTTTTATCACATTGTGGTCTGATAGGACATAAGAAATCATTACCTCAATATTTTTGTAATTGATGAGACTTGACTTATGTCCTATGATGTAGTTTATTTTGAAGAAGGTTCTATGTACTGCTGAGAAAATTGTGTATTCCACATCTGTTGGGTGCAATATCCTATAATATATCTGTTATGTCCAGTTCATCTACAGTGGTGGTTCTCAACCTGTGGATCACAACCCCTTTGGGGTTGCATATCACATATCCTGCATATTGTATATTTACATTAAATATATAGAACAATAGCAAAATTATAGTTATGAAGTAGCAATGAAATAATTTTATGATTGGGAGTCACCACGACCGTATTAAAGGGTCGCAGCATTAGGAAGGTTGAGAACCACTGGTCTGCATTATGTTTAGCTCTGATGTTCCTTTCCTTGTTTTTAGTTTGGAAACCTCTCTAAATATGAGAAGGAAGTATTGAAGTCCCCACTGTTATTGTATCAGCGCCTATGTGGCCTTTTATGTCTATAGTGCTTGTTTTATAAAATTAGGGGCTCAGGTATTTGTTGTATAAGTGGTTTTGATTAATTGTTTCTTTTATTAATTTGTTGTGTCCCTTTTAATCTTTCTTGATAGTTTTGGTTTGAATTTACTTTGTCTGAAATATGGCTGGCTACCCCTGTTAATGTTTTCTGTTTGCTTGTCAGTTTGTTTTTCGTTCTTTGATATTGCCCTTTTTCATATATTTACTGAGGAAGTTTCCCTCTTGGGGACAAAATAGAATTGATTCTTGTTTCTTCATCCATTTTACCGGCCCATTAATGTTATCTTTTTAGTGGTGAATTGAGGCCATTTACATTTAAAAAAAAACAAATGTGTGTGTGTGTGTGTGTGTGTGTGTGTGTGTGTGTGTTAGTTTTTTTTTGGAAAAGGTCTCAATAAGTTGTCCAAACAGGCCTTGAACCTGACTTCACTCTGCCTCAACCTAGGTAATAGTTTTTGGTTATAGACTTGGATTGCCACCAGGCTTACTTTGAAGATGTTTATTGTTACTGTTGGTTAGATACAGTCACACTCTGTATGCTAGGCTAGCTTCACATAGACGTCTTCCTGCATTAGCCTCTGGAGTGCTGGGATTACGGTGTGAGCCACCATGCCTGACTGCTATGACTTTGGTTTTCTGAGACAAGGTCGCCTTGAACTTGCTGTGCAGCCAAGAATGACTTTGAACTCCTTATCCTTCAGCATCACCTTTTTTTTTTTAATGAATATTTGTTTTTATTTTATTTGCATTGGTGTTTTGCCTGCATGTGTGTCTATGTGAAGCTGTCAAATCCCCTGGTACTGGAGTTACAGACAGTTGTGAGCTGCCATGTGGGTGCTGGGAATTGAACCTGGGTCCTCTGGAAGAGCAGCCAGTGCTCCTTAACCATTGAGCCATCTCTTCAGCCCTCTGCTCAACTTCTTAAGCTGTAGGATTAAAGGCACTAATCACTACACCCATGTGCCTTGATGTTTCCTTTTTTCTGTTTTGGTGTGTGTCCTGTTGTGTGTGTATCATTTTTCCCCCCTCCCCCCCCTCTTTGCAAAACAGGGTTTCTTTGTGTAACTCTGGCTGTCCTGGAACTTGCTCTGAAGACCAGGCTGGCCTCGAACTCAGAGATCTGCCAGCCTCTGCCTCCTGAGTGCTGGGGTTAAAGGTGTGAGCCATCACCACCCAGCTTCTTCTTCTTCTTTTTTTTTTTTTCTTTTTTAAGACAAGATCTTACTCTGTAGCTCTGGATAGCCTAGAACTCTATAGTGTAAACCAGGCTGGCCTCCAGCTCATAGAACGGTGATTGCCTCTGGCATTAGTGGTGGGCATCAACATGTCTGAAGCATGACTGTAATTCCCATGTCAGTGCATGGGAATAGGAGGCAGAGGAATCAGGAGTTTAAGGCCATTATTGACTACACAGTAAGTTCAAGGCCTAGACTCTATCTCAAAAACAACAACAAGTGTATGTGTGTGTGTGTGTGTGTGTGTGTGTGTGTGTGTGTGTGTGTGTAATTCTCACAATAACATCTTCAAACTAAATTTTTTTTCTAGCTTTATAGAAGCACCAGTTGAAATTCCCAGTCCTCTTGAAACCCCTGCCGAACCTTCTGAACCTGAAAGTACCTTGCAACCGGTGCTGGCTCTCATCCCACGAGAAAAGAAAGCCCCACGCCCTCCAAAGAAGAAGTACCAGAGAGCTGGGCTATACTCTGATGTTTACAAAACTACAGAGTAAGTGGTGACTGAGCGCTTACATCTTCTAATCTCTAGTATCCACCATGGTTTTAGATTGTTCTTACATTTGTGTAATGCAGTCTCTTCTCTCCTATTAACATGTCAGTCCTCATAGGCTAGGTGGCAAGCACCTTTAACCACTGAGCCTGACACTCTGCTACATAGTGAGGTAGAGGATAACCTGAGCTACATGAGACCCTGTTTCGTTTTGTTTTTTAATTGGAGCTGGCACATACGTAGTGACGTGGTGATATTTTATTTGTGCTTTAATAAATAAAGCTTGCCTGGTGGGGGGAAAAAGAGAAAAACAAAAAACAAACCACTGAGCCTGAACAAAGTACTTTTTACTATCAAAAACCAATATAACGTTTTATATATATGTAATATGTATTCTGTATGTAACATTATATATGTGTAATATGTGTAACAGTCGTATGTACCTGAGTATTCACTGTGGATGCTGCACTGTGTTGTATGGTTATAATTATTATCCCTGATGTTTAGCCTCTCTCTTCTAAGTTCCATTTTATAGATTTGGATGATTGGCTTCTTATCATGCCTTTTGTTGTTTAAAAATAAGAAGAAAAGCTAGATGTGGTGGTGTATTCCTGAATCCCAGCACTCTGGAAGGAGAGGCAGGATTGTCACTTGTTCAAGGACATCATTTTTTTTTTTTTTTTTTTTTTTTTTGCTGAATGTCGTTTATTGAAGGAGGGAGGAGGTCTTAAATACAGGCTTACAGCACAATGGGAGAACCCCAGAGGGCAGAAGTTCGCTACCAGTGTTTTTCAATCTTGCATCTAAGCTGTTAATGCCCATTATGCAGGATACACAGACAAGGAACTTCCCTTAAGCATTCAGGAGGGTGGAACCTGGCAGGGAATTAGCATAGGGAGGATATCAAGGTCAAGGTCAGCAAGCAAGGCAACAGTTACCCAAAACGGGGGGCCAGGACCCTACAGGTCCCCCTTTTACTAAAAAATTAGCTTCTGACTTAGGTTGCGTGGGACGTCAGCAGGTCACCTTACCCGTCATGGAGACACCTGCCCAGGCCACACAGGCGCTTTGTCTTAGGTTGGTGAGCAGAAAACAGCAACTTGGTGGGAAAGTACTCAGATTTTTTGTGATAATCAGCAGGGTGAAGGCTGTGTGGATTAGCTGAGTGCTAGATACCCTTATCTGATGTAGTTGACCACTGTTGGTCTGTGAAGATAAGGGAAGGAGTATTCTTCCTGGTAACAGAGACCTACCTATGAGAATCCTGAGGGATGGTGAAGTTTGGGCTTCTTTCAACAATATTGTCACAAGCACTGCTACTTTGGAGGCCCACTTTGGAGCCAACAGTATATAAACTCAACATATACTGATAATAAATCATAAATTAATTTTAAAAATTATCTTGAATGGCTAAAGAGATGACTTAGTGGTTAAGAGCACTTGATGATCTTGCAGAGGACCTGAGTTCAGTTCCCAGCACCCACATGGTGGCTTTTAGCCATTTATAACTCCAATTTCAGGGGATCCTTTGGCCTCTGCAAGCACCAGGCATTTGTGTGACACCCGTATTCATACAAACAAAACACACATAAAATTAGTAATTCTTTTTGTTTTGTTCTGTTTTCGTATGATCTGTCTGCATACGTACAAGTGACCATGTGCGTTTGTGGAAGAAAGAGAATAAGTTCTAGGTGTGAACTTTCTCCTCCCACCATAAGCTCCAGAGATTGAATTTAGGTCATCAGGGCTACAAACCATCTTACCTGGACAGCCAGGGCTGTTGTTAAATGAATAAAAAGTAAAGTTAGATCTGAAATGTAAGTTCTTTTTGTAAAATTGTTAGAAAATATTAAAGAACCTCTTTTTAAAGGGAGTTATGTACATTTACAGGTTCTCAAAGGTACATGAGAGTATCTGCAGAGGACAGAGGAGGTTACCAGGTCTTGCCAGTTTCAGACATAGGTGCTAGGAACCAAACTCAGGCCCGCTCTAGAGAGCAGGCAGTCCTGTTAACTGCTGAGCCATCTCTCTAGCCCAGGGCTTTCTTCAGTACATGTTTGGGATTCCATTGCTTTTCCTTTTTGTATATTTCTTGGAAAGGGGCTGGCACACATGCATGTTGAGGACAAAGGACAGTTTTCAGAAGTTGATTCTCCTTCAACACTAGAGTGTAGTTGGACGTTTTTCTGTGTCCCACCCGGTCCGCAGCCACTCGGACAAGTAAACACACAGAGGCTTATATTACTTACAAACTATATGGCCTAATGGCTCAGGCTTCTCGATAGCTAGCTCCTATAACTTAACCCATTTCTATTAATCTATGAGTTGCCAAGTGGCAGTGGCTTACCAGTACTTTCATGTCTTGCTTCTCCTGGCGGTGGCTGGCATCTTTTCTGCCTGTCTCTCCTTTCCTCCTCCTCTCTTTCCAGTTGGAATGTACCACCTAACCTTATTCTGCCTCACCATTGGCCAAACAGCTTTATTTATCAACCAATCAGAACAACACATAGTCACAACATACAGAAAGACATCCCACAGCACTAGATTTCCCAGGGATCCAACTCAGTCTTGGTGGAAAGTGCCTTTGCAACATGAGCCATCTTGCCAGATAGAATCTATTTTCATTTGACCTTGGGGAGAAATTTAATTGCCTTTGTTTCTTATTTTCCTCATCACAGCCCAAAGAGCCGATTAATCCAATTAAAAAAAGAGAAGCTGGAGTATACTCCAGGAGAGCATGAATATGGATTATTCCCAGCACCAATTCATGTTGGTGAGTACGGAGTCCACATAATTCATTAATAAGAATAAATTGTATGTGTTGAATTTAGGAGAAGTGCCTGTGTTCTTTGTTCTACTGGATTCAAATTCTTTACTATTTATTTATAAGAAATTCCCAAGAATTCTCACCAAGGATGTGGGGCTGTAGCTCAGTTGATAGAGTGTATGACTAACAAGAATAAAGCCTGGATTGGATCCCCAGTAAGTACCACAGGAACCAGGGGTGTAAACTAAATCAGAAACGTAAGGACATCCTCAGCTACACAGTGAGTTAGAGACTAGCCTGGGATACATAAGGCCCCGTATGAAACGTGGGGAGGGGGGAAGGAATACACTCTACCATTGATATATACATCAGCCCTGATTTTCTTCTTTTTAGCGTGGGCTTAGCTAAGTAATGGTTATTATTCCTTTTATTCCAAATGAGAATCTTGGGTAGCTCTCCTGGGACATCATTTTAAGCTAAAATTGATCAAGGACATTCTTTAGGTAGATCTTACTTTTTATTGTTGCTTATTTGTTTGGGACTTTTTTAAAGATAAAGTCTTATATAATCTAGACAAGCTTCAGCTTGATAGATTTGACCTTTAACTCCTGACCCTCCTGACTTTATCTCCCAAATTCTGGGATTATAGGCTGAATACCACTACCAGTCTTTATCTCCCTTTTTAGAAATTAATTTCTATGTGTGGCTTCAAGGAAAGGAATGGCAGATTGTCTTACTTGCTTTTTCTACTGCTGTGATAAATACCCTAGGAAAAGCAGTATGAGGGAGCGAGGTCTTATTTTGTTCACTGTCTACCATGGATGCAGTCCATCAGTGCCAATGCCACCCACAATTAAGATTGGTCTTTCTACATTAAATTAATGTAATGAAGATAGTCCCCAACCGGCATGCCTAAGGGCCCGTCTCTCAGATGAGTCTTCATCCTGTCAAGTTGAAAACGAACACTGATGTCCTAACTCTACCACTTGCCACCTTGACAGCTATACACACATCACTTCTAAATTACTGCTTTTGCCCATAGGCTCGTGACCATATTATAATGTAGAGTACATTCAGTCCAACTGTAGAAGTCTGCAAAGTTTTTAAAATTGTAGCCCATTAAAAGTCAGTTTCTGCCAGGCTCCAAAGCTACAGAGAAACTCTGTCTCAAAAAACAAACAAACAAAAAAATGCTTTTCCTTACATCTACTCAAACTGACCTCAAAACCAGAACTCTGCTGCTAGTTCCCACCTCACATTTTCGTAGGATCGAGTCTCCAGAGCTGACGCAAGGCTTCCCTAGAAGTACTCACCTTGCTCTCCGTCTAATGTAGGCAGTGAAGACAGCTGTGACTGTTAAGAGTATAAAATTTCCTACACAGGAGACTTTCTACCACAACCTGAAGATGAACTGAGCTGTTAAGTATTAGGAGATGAAAGTGGATGATGTTTATATCATTCAAGCTTAAGGATTGCATTCTTGGTCTTGAACTATGCAACGTGTGTTCAACTTTTTCTCAGATGGCAAAATCTCCAGTAGTCAGAATGAAATACAATTGCTCTCAGATAGAGATGAAAAGCAAAGTAGTGATGGCTCAATTGAAATGCAGGCAGAGCAGAATACACAGAAAGCAAACGCACTAGACGTCCAGGAGCCAGAGGTATGTGAAAGTCTACTCAATTAGCAATGAGTGTGGCACATACTTTTAATCTCAGTTCTTGGGAGGCAGAGGCAGGCAGATACCTATTGAGTTCCAGGCCAGCTATGCTTACATAATGAGACCCTATCTCAAAATAAACAAACAAACAAAAAAAAAAACAATGGTCACAGGCTACCTTTGGGGGATATGGATGGCACAGCAGTTAAGAGCATGTTGTTCTGTCAGAGGACCCAGGTTTGGTTCCAAGCACCAATATCAGGTGTTACATAAACTTCTATAACTCTAGTTCTAGGAGATCTGATGCTCTTTGGCTTCCACTGATACCTTATACAATTGGCACACATAAACCCACATACGCACCCACACACGATAAATAAATGGATATGTGGTTGCCTAATGAAGAACCTGTAGGTCAAATCTTTATTACAGTAAATGAGGATATAGTTCATTTGAAAGGACTACAGATAGCTTGCAATAAAAAGCACTGTAGACAACGAAGTGGGCTGAGTAGATAGTTACTACTGTTGTAGTAGACTCTAGAACAGTGGTTCTCAACCTTCATCCTGCTGTGACCCTTTAATACAGTTCCTCATGTTGTGTTGATGCCCAACCATAAAATTATTTCATTGCTACTTCATACCCACAATTTTGCTATTGTTGTGAATTGTAGCATAAACATTTGATATGCTGGGTACCTAATATACAACCTCCAAAGGAGTTGAGACCCACAGGTTGAGAACTGCTGCTCTAGAAGGATAAGGAAAGCAGGGGAAACCTATGAATAGTTTAAGGAGCCAGAAATAGCCAACCAATCACTTTTGAAACACAGTGGAAAAAAAAAAAATAGTACTTACAAGTGGGGCAGTTGCTGTGAAGAACCTGACCATGTGGTTCTTAGACATTAGAACTGTTTTCTCAGCCAGACGATGGTGGCACTTGGAAGGCAGAGAGAGGCAGGCGGATCTCTGTGAGTTCGAGGCCAGTCTGGTCTATAGAGTGAGTTGTAAGACAGCCAGAGCTGTTATACAGAGAAACCCTGTCTCCAAAAAAAACAAAAAACAAAACAAACAAACAAAACAAAACAAAACAAAACAAACAGAACTGTTTTTGGGCTAGACTGTAGAAGAGCTTGATATTTTGGGCTTAAAAAAAAAGAAAAAAAAGCTCTGGTGTGCTGGAAGCCGAACTTATTTATTCATGCAGGAGCTTTAAAGACAAGAGAAATGTGGACAGTGGAGACCAGGCTCATAAAATTCCAGAGTGGAACGAGGGGTTCAAAAAAAACTGGGGGGTTGGGGATTTAGCTCAGTGGTAGGGCGCTCATCTCATAGAGACTCACTCATCTTCCCAAATTCTAGGATTAAAGACAGGTGTCATCATGCCTGGCTAGAAATTGACTTTGAGACAGGGTTTCTCTGTGTTTACCCAACTGTCCTGGACCTCACTATGTAGACCAGACTGGCATTGAATTCCAAAATCTACCTGCCTCTGCCTCCAGAGTGCTGGGATTAAAGGTGTGTGTCACCATTCCCTGGCTAGAAACTTTATCTTTTGGTTTATCGAGACAGGGTTTCTCTATATCTCTGGCACCTTTCCTGGAACTCACTCTGTAGACCAGGCTGGCCTCGAACTCACAGAGATCCGCCTGGCTCTGCCTCCCAAGTGCTGGGATTAAAAGCGTGCACCACCAATGCCTAGCTCGGGTTAAGCATTTTTTAAAGAACTTCAGAAGCTTTCTATCTCTTAAAGAACTTCAGAAGCTTTCTATTTCTTTTTACATTTTCTAGAGAAAGCATGTATTACTGGCAAATAATAAAATCAACTGTTCTCATAAAAAAATTTGTTCTCTCTGCCTCAAAAAAGTAAAGCCAGGCATGGTGGTTCATGGCTTTAATCTCATCACTTAGAAAGCAAATTTCTGTGAGTTCAAGGCCAGCCTGGTCTATACGGTGAGTTCTAAGACTACATAGTGAGACCCTGTGTCAAAAAAAAGATTTGTTCACTCTTCTTAGGACCAGGTTACTCTCAGTATTAAAAGTCAGCAGGAGCCAGGCAGTGGTGGCACTCAGGAGGCAGAGACAGGCGAATCAAGTTTGAGGCTGGCCTGGTCTAGGAGCAAGTTTCAGGACAGCCAGGGCTACACAGGGAAACCCTGTGTGTGTGTGTGTGTGTGTGTGTGTGTGTGTGTGTGTGTGTGTGTGTGTGTGTGTTTTGGGGGGTGGGGCGGCAGTAAGCTCAACTACTAAAAGCACCTGCTTCCAAACCTGATGGATGACTTCCTTGCAGTCTCCAGGACCTACATGCATGATTAAAGCGGAGAACTGACTCTGGAGTAGTCAGTTCTGACCTCCACACATGCACTGTGGGGTGTATTCACAAACACACACACTAAATAGGGAGGTAGAAGGGGAGGGAGGGAGAGCTTAGTAAAAGTCAACTTTTAAATATAAGTAATTGGTGGCTAGAGAGATGGCTCTGAGTTTAAGAACGCTTCCTGGGGATGTGAGTTCAGTTCCCTGCACCTGTGTCAGGTGTCCACAACCACCTGTCATTCCAGCTCCAGGAGATCTGACACCTCTTTGGACTCTTCGGGCATCTGCACACATGGCATAGACTCAGACTCACGACAGTAAACATACAGTCAGGCATAGGAGCACAGGCCTTTAATACCAGTACTCGAGAGGCAGAGACAGGCAGGTCTCTGAGAGTTTGAGGATAGCTTTGTCTACGTATCAAGTTCCAGAATAGCCAGGCTACATTAAGAGATCCTGTCTCAAAAACAACAATACACACACAAGCAAATAAAGAAATCTTTTTTTTAATTAAAAAAATATTAAGTATTAGCATTGAGCTACTAAAATCCTGTTGTGTGGTGCATGCAGGGAGATCAGCAGCTCAAAGTCATCTTCAGCTACATAGTAGTTGCTTTCCAGGTTGAGCTAAAAAAGAGACTTTATCATTTGTCTTGAATGAAAGAAAGAAGCAAAGCAATGAAAAAAACTCGGTAGCTGGGCTTGGCTCGATACACTTTACCAGCACTTAAGAAGTAAAGGCAGGAGGCTGGGAAAATGGCAGAGCACTGGCTGCTCTTCCAGAGGACCTGGGTTCAATTCCCAGCATCCATATGGCAGCTCACGACTGTCTGTAACTCCAATTCCAGGGGATCAGGCGTCCTC
Source organism: Peromyscus eremicus (assembly GCF_949786415.1). NCBI lineage: Eukaryota > Metazoa > Chordata > Mammalia > Rodentia > Cricetidae > Peromyscus > Peromyscus eremicus. The sequence continues at coordinate 63,241,557 of NC_081421.1, forward strand.
ATACAGGCAAACAACCACTGCACACAAAATCTTAAAAAAAAAAAAAAAAGAAGAAGAAAAGAAAAAGAAGAAGAAAAAGCTAAGGCAGGAGGAGCTAGAGATCATTATGGGCTATATTGTAATCAGTTTTACCTCATAATGCTTTTACATAATTAGTGTCAGTATCGGCATAATGAACAAGGTGTATAACAACTCCATAATGTCATTGAAGTAGTTTTGACCTGTCACATCCTCTAGAGTCAGCAGAGCACTATTCTGAGTCAGAACTGCTGGCCTAGGGACAAATGAAAGCACAAATAGCCTAATACAAAACAGGAAAATGAATATGTCATCAAACAAAATAATTAGGTCTTGGTGAAGGAGATTGGAAGGACAAAAGATCATTACAGAGTAAGGAGGTTGGAAAAGCCTTGTTAAGGTCAAGAGGGACTTTGAATGTGGTAGTTCTGGCTTGGGGGTGGTGGCAGCGCATTCCTTTAATCCCAGCCATTGGGAGTCAGAGCCAGGTAGATCTCTGAATTCAAGGCCAGCCTGATAAGCTCCAGGACAGCCACCAACAAAGAAAGAGGAAAATCAAGCGGGTGGTCGCCACTACAATGAACAGGTATTAGGTGGAGATATGGGAGAGGAGAGGCAGAGCAGTTCGTGTGCTGTGGAGAGAAGCAGAACTGAAGATGTGAGGGCTGTGAGGAACAGGCTGGTATGGGTGGCCTGCGCTACCACCTGGGGCCATTTGATGTCCAGGCCATACTAATCTGAGTGGCCTACGCTGCCAGCTGAAGCCATAGTGGCATCACGTGCTGCCCAAACTGCAGTTGAGGAACATGTCTGGGTCTATGGTCCTACCACAGCTCAGTTCTGTGCTGATGTCTAGGGGCCATGTTATCACCAGGGGCTATAGGAGAGCTGGCCTTGACCCCCGCCTGAGGGAGATGGTACCAATGGAGTCCAGGACTGACCCAACTCAGCTACCACCCAGGCTCATATCCGGGGCTTTGAGCTGGCCACCCCAACATCTACCGCAGCGCATAAAGTGACCAGTGCTGCAGAACCATAGCCACAGGATCTCCATGACTCTGGGCAACAGGAGGATATCCTAGAGAAGTTTCCGTGAGGGTCCAGGATTGATGGTGTGCCAGAAGCCAGAGGCCTTGAGCCAGACCAACAACTCATTCCAGGGAACATTTACAAGTAAAGCTGTTTGAGAAAAAGGGTAAACTTCATGACACACTGCACCTTTACTGGCCACTACCACAAAGGGATATGTAGGGAGAGGTGGAAAAGATGGAGGAGCCAAGTGGGCTTTTGTTTTTTATTATTTATTTGGTGGGGAGACCTCAAGGGTGGACGGCAGATTGGGAAATGATTGGGATTGGAGTGCATGATGTGAAATTCCCAAAGAATCCGTAAAGAAATTAAGTAAATATATATATAAAAAAGAAAGTAGTGGATCAATATGTAGAAAAAAGGTTAATGGATCTTAAATTCACATGTGCTTTTTTTTTTTTTTTTTTTTTGCCTCTTTGTGTAGCCCTGGCTGTCCTCAAACTCATTGTATAGACCAGGCTGGCCTCAAACTCAAAGAGATCTTCCTGCCTCTGCCTTCTAAGAGCTGGGATCAAAATGAGTGTACTTATTTTTTAAAGACTTTTGTTTTGTTTTGTTTTTGGTGACAGAGTTTCTCTGTGCAACACTCCTGACTGTCCTGGATCTCGCTCTGTAGCCCAGGCTGGCCTCGAACTCACAGAGATCCGCCTGGCTCTGTCTCCCGAGTGCTGGGATTAAAGGTGTGTGCCACCACCGCCCAGCAAGACTTTTTCTTTTTAATTATGTATTTGTGTCTGTGTGTGAGTATATTGCATGTTCAACAGCCAGAAAAGGCTGTCAGATCTTGTGAAGCTGGAGTTACAGGCAGTTGTGAGCCACCGGACATGGGTGCTGGAACCAAACTCAGGCCCTCCAGGGAGCGCAGTCTTAACCATTGAGCCATCTCCCCAGTCCCTGCATGTTCTCCTCTTCTTCTCCCACCTTAACTGTTTGTGCGCCTGTGTAACAGTCAGAGTAGCCAGGGTGGCTCAAACCTTTAGTCCTAAGGAGGCTGAGGCCCGTGGATCTCTGAATTCCAGAACAGTCAAGGCTATGAAGAGAGACCTTTTCTCTAAACCACCACCAACCACCACCACCCCCCAAAAAAAATATATAAAAAAGTCAGAGGCAATATTTGAGGAGCTGGTTCTCCTTCCACCACGGATTCTGGGAACCATCATGCTGGGTGACATGTATTCTTTAGTTATGTAAACTCAAGGATGTTCCTTTTCACTTATCCTTCTATTGTGTTGTTAGTTTTATGTGCGGGAATACGTGTTCCACAGTGCTGCATAGAAGATAAAGAACAATTTGTAGGGAGTCCATTCTCTCTTTCTAGCGTGTGAGTCCCGGGATCAGATTCAAGTAGTCAGGCTTGATAGCAAGTAACTTTATCCATGAGCCAGTCTAGATTTCCACCCCTTCCACTTTAATAGTTTTAGATTTTGTTGTTGATGTTATGTGTATGATTATTTTACCTGCGTGGATATATTGTGCATCACATGTATACCTGGTGTCTGCAGAAGTCAGAAGGGGGCATCAGCTTCCTCCTGAAAGTTGAGTGACAAATAGTTGTGAACCCTGTCCTCTCCAAGATCCCTTGGCCACCGAGCCTTCCCTGCAGCCCAGTTTCCCCTTTTTCGTAGCATTAAGCTTGTGTAATAATGAAGCAGAACAAGTGCCGGGTACTTTATGATTGTAACTAATAATCAAAACCTTCTTAGTGTTTATTAAATTTCATAGTGACTTAGAGATTTCAGTTGTAATTTTGCTTTATTTGTCTTCTAGAGATGACTATAAATTTAAAATATATTTTGCGCAAGCAGGCAGTGGTGGCGCACCCCTTTAATCCCATCACTAGGGAGGCAGAGGCAAACAAATCTCTGAGTTTGAGGCCAGCCTGGTCTACAGAGCAAATTCCTGGACAGCCAGAGCTACACAGAGAATCCCTGTCTTGAAAAGACACCACCCCAAAAATTAAAATTGTGTGTGTGTGTATTCATAGATATATTGCATATAATTATTTGCTGTCTCTGTATGTAGTGCTTATCAGAATAGTTGTTGAAAATGACTATTTTTTTCCTCCCCAGGAAAGTACCTAAGACAAAAGAGAATTGACTTCCAGCTTCCCTACGACATCCTCTGGCAGTGGAAACACAATCAGGTACAAAGGCCTCTTTTACCAGGTTTTCTTTTTAAGTGGTGAGGTTGGGGAATAGGGAGTGCAAGTTTGTTTGCTCTGGTTCCTTGTCATATCTTAGGATATACTGAGACTTGTCCTTGTAAAACCTAGAGACTAAGAAAAATGAATTTGCATACATACTTAATGTGCCTTACCTGCCTTCACTCATCCTTTGTGATTACAGTAAGTTGCTGCTTCCCTGGGCAACCTTCTGTTCTTATTCTGGGCTTTTGATTTGGTAGCATAGAGTTTGTGCTGTAAGAATTCTATTTGATGCAGGTCTCAGAAAGATGAAGATGCACTGCCAACACCACTTAAAAAACAACAAACGTACAAACAAGCCACCCTCAGGTTTTATTGAGTTCACGGTTCCAGGCCCTATCTTGAGAACAGCCCTGGGAGACAGAAGTAGTCATACAGATGAAGTAAACAACATGTTTTCTAGTTGAGCTAAAATGCTGTCAGAAGTTACCTTTGGCAGGTGTGGTGGCGCACACCTTTAATCCCAGCAGTCAGGAGGCAGAGTCAGGTGGATCTCTGTGAGTTCCAGGCCACTAGAGCTGCCTAGGAAAACACTGTCTCTAACAAAAGTTAACTTTGGAAAACCAAAAGCAGTTCAGTCTCCTCTGCCTCCTCTTCTCTAATGGTCTCTGTTGAATTCTTTGTTTGAAGACAGGGTTTATAAATAGCCATGACTGTCCTGGAACTCACTCTGTAGACCAGGCTGGCCTCCAACTCAGAGATCTGCCTGCCTCTGGAGTGCTGGGATTAAAGGTATGCACCACCGCTGCCTGGCCTCTGTTGAATTCTTAAGAGTATGAATACGTTGGGTATGTGTGTCTGCTTTTATCAGGTTTGATTGGAGAGGTTGCTTTTGTTTTATTTTGTTTTTGACACAAAGTTTTTTGTCTCCTCTTTAAGGAGGATGGGGCTTTCAACATGGACTGAAAAAAATATGATAAAATAAAACCTGACACCTTGCTAAATCTGGAGTTTAGTTCCAATTGCTGTTTTTTTTTGCCGCACACTTTAGTTCAAACATGAGAGCTCTGTCCTCAGTCTTTGATATTACCCAGGCTGGCCTTGAAGTTGCTGTGTAGCTGAAGCTGGCTACCACCTCTGGTCCTCCTCCTTTGTCTCCCTTGTGCTGCAGATAAGCACCAATAGCACACTGCTTATTGGCTTAACCACCCTAATGAAAATGTGAATGTTGATTTCCTAAGATTCCCAACCAATGAGTGTGACAGCTGAGAGGCCAGCAAATCTTTCTATTTTCTTACAACTACTCTAAAAACAAACCATATACGTGTTTAGGGTTTATAGGGTTTTGTGGTTTTATTGGCGGAGTTGATGCTGAGGCTTGAACATGCATTGTACCACTGACCTTTACTCCTAACTCCTTTCCTTTTTTTTTTTTTTTTTGATAGGAGGAAATATAATCTTAAGTTATTCAAGTGAATAGCTTTGGTCTTCAGATTGAATCTTTTCAATAGTTATCTAGAAGCACGCTTAAAAAAAGAAATCAAAGTACGTTGTTGTGACTCAGATGTTATTAACACAACCCTATCATCCTAGCACTCAGGAAGGGATATAAGAAGAACCAAAAGTTTCACATAGAAAATTTCAGGCCATCCTTGGCTGCATAGATGCTGTCTAAAAAAAAAAAAATTATGGTAATTTTTTATAAACTATTTAATGCTTATTAATTCTAATTCTCTATTACCCTTTTTTTCCTGTGGAGAAAAAAAAATCGCTCTGAGTTTCCTTTAATCTATTTGATTCAGAAAGGCTGAAAAGTATTTACTGTGTAGCTTGTGCTCAGTGATCCTCTTGCCTCCCCTTCCCAAGTGTTATGAGTGTAGAGATGAGCATCATACTATTTCCGACAAATATTTCTACATGAACACAACACACGGATACCTTCCTGTGTAGTTAACGATTGATGCCACACTGTCATTTGAAGCAAAATGCTATATCAATTTTTTTTTTCTTCTAGCTATACAAAAAGCCAGATGTCCCCCTGTATAAAAAAATCCGTTCAAGTGAGTAACTTAGAAGCTGTTTTTTTTGTTTTATTTTTTTTTTCTGCCTTCAAACCATCAATGTTCCTCCTATCTTGAGACTTGAAAAATAATTCTGTATGTTCAAAACTTTTATTTGCTGTCTTCTCAAGATGTCTACGTTGATGTCAAACCTCTTTCTGGTTATGAGGCTACCACCTGTAATTGTAAGAAGCCGGATGGTGACACCAGGAAGGGCTGTGGGGATGACTGCCTTAACAGGTATTATAACTGTTTCTCTAAAGCCTAAGTTCTAAGGGGCAGGTGTGTGTAACAGCTCCTTTACTTTCTCCTCTAAACATTGTGCACTGATACTAATGGACTGAACATATTATCAGAAAGAGTCTTGTGTACAAAATTTAAATTCTTTTACTATTTATGAGACAAGGCATGGTTAATTTCTCTGATAAAAATGTCACCTTCTCTGGGGGAAGTTCTCAAGATAATATGAGATGATGATGTAATATATTAATAAGCAAAGTCTTAAGTGCCTTCTTAGCTTTCAACATATGGTAGGCCATGATAAGGGACAGTCTAAACGAGATGTATAATTTTCAAGGAAAACTATGTTAATAAATAAACTATTAGCGTGTATGACCGTATACATGATCAGTGACCACTCATGCTAGTGAGATGATAAAAACATCATCAGAGGTAGAAAGTGTGGGATTAACTCATTTGGAGATTCTTATTTTTAGTGGGAACTGTTTTCAGTTGTGTTAGAACTCTGTCTCTGCTATCTAGCTTCCCAAGTGCTGAAATTATAAGCATATACCACCAGCCTCTATTCAGCATAAAATGGAAATGCCTAATAGAGGAAAATGAGTAAGGATAGAATTTGTTGGTTTTAGTAATTTAGATAAATTTACAGAAAATAAAGAACTAATGTTCTGAATATGGTAGTACAAATCTGTTAATCTCAGTACCGTAGAAGCTAAGACAGCAGGAACCACACAAATTATAAGCCACCTTGCTCTACAAGGTAAGTTCTGGGCCACCTGAGGCTACATAGCTAGATACTGTCTCGAAAAACCAGAAGTACCAATAGCCTTTACCTCAGTTATCCTAGCCAAAGATAACTGCTTCTGAAGTCCCTAGGTCAGCTGCCTGTTTAACATGCCAGGTGGGAATCTTTCCTGGCTTAGATTACTATACATGCATGTACTATATTGTGTATATAAATACAGTTTTATATATTAATGATACTGAAGGTAACGAGTGGGCTTTTAGAAAAGATTTATTTACTTAATTTTTCTGTCTATGTGTGTATGCCTGTGTGAGTTTATGTGCACCACATGCATGCAGGGTACTGACAAAGATCAGAAGACATTGCATTCCTTGGAGTTGAGTTATAGGTGGTTGTCAGCCTTCCTGTGGGGACTGGGAATTGAACCCCATTCAAGGCAAGAGCATCAAGCAAGTGCTGTTAACCACTAAGCCATCTCTCTAGGCCCGTGCGTGCGTGCGTGCGTGCGTGCGTGCGTGCGTGCGTGCGTGCGTGCGTGTGTGTGTGTGTGTGTGTGTGTGTGTGTGTGTGTAGTACTGAGTTTTTTCACTTCCAGTATTTTGTTTTTATTTTATTTTTGAGACAGGACCTTGTCTATTCAAGTACTCACTATGTAGCCCAGACTGACCTCAAACTAAAAACAATCTTTTTGCCTTGGCTTTCTAAGCTGTTTTGTTTTTTTGTGAAAGTCTCTTGCCCTTATGTTAATAACCATGCCCAGCTGCTTACAAATATTTTCAATGTACGCTTTTATAAACCAATGTAGTCTACAAGCTTTCACTTTCAGGACTTTCTCATCATCAAGTTGATAGACTACAGACTTGGCCTCATCTCTTTTGGACATCTAATTTATTTTCAATGTTTTACTATTAAAAATGTCACAGAGAAACCCTGTCTCAAAAATAACAAAACAAAAAACAGATGAGCCGTCTCACCAGCCCTAAATAAAGCTGGGCAGTAGTGGTGTACAGTTTTAATCCCAGCACTGGGGAGGCAGAAGCAAGTCTGGTCTACAGAGTGAGTTCCAGAATAGCCAGGGCTACACAGAGAGACCCTGTCTCAAAAACAAAAAAAAAAGAAAAAGTCACTACTGGGACTGTAGAGATGTCTCAGAGATTAAGACCTGTAACTCCAATTCCAGTGGTGTCTATGCCCTCTTCTGACTTCCATAGGCACCAGAAATGCACACTGTTCACATATATACCTGCAGGCAAAATACACACAAAATAAAATAAAACATCTTTTAAAATGTTTAAAAATTGTCTTTTGGTTTTTCGAGACAGGGTTTCTCTGTAGCTTTGGAGCCTGTCCTGGACTAGCTCTGTAGACCAGGCTGGCCTCGAACTCACAGAGATCCACCTGCCTCTGCCTTCCAAGTGCTGGGATTACAGGCGTGCACCACCACCACCACCACCGCCCGGCAAAATTGTCATTTTTTAATTCATGTATTTATTTTATATCCTGGCCCCAGCCTTCCCCCTATTCCAGTCCCTCTCCACCATTCTTCCCCTCCTAACCCCCAATCTCCTCTTCCTTCTCTATCCAGGAAAGGGTACATCTCCTATGAGTATCAATAAAATTTGGTGTATCAAGTTGCAGTAAGACTAAGCACCTCCCCGTGTATTAAGGCTGGGCAGGGCAATGCAGTATGAGAAGTAGGGTCCCAAAAGCCTGTAAAAGAGTCAGGGACAGCCCCTATTCCTGCTGTTAGGAGTCCCCAGGAGGACCAAGCTACATAACTGTATCATGTGCAGAGTGCCTAGGTCAGTCTCTCGCAGGCTTCCTGGTTGTCAGTTCAGTCTCTGTGAGGCCCTATGAGCCCAGGTTAGTTGATAATGTGAGACCGCTCTGGCTCCTACACTCCTTCCTCCTCCTCCTCAGGATTCCCGAACTCTGTCTAATGTTTGGCTGGGTCTCTGCAGCTGCCTCCATCAGTTGCTGGTGTCTATGATGACAGTTGGGCCAGGCACCAATCTGGTCATAGGAGACAGCCAGTTTAGGCTACTTATCTACTATTGCTAGGAGTCTAAGCTGGGGTCCTCCCCAACCAGATCACTCATGTTCCCATAATTTTTTTTAATATAAATAAACTGTGCATGGTGCTGAACACCTGTAAGTAACCCTTGTACTTGTGAGGTATAGGCAGAAACTGCATTGTTTTATATATAATCTATATAGGGCTATTACATGGTCTGTATATAGCAAGGTACAAGCCAGCCAAGGATACATATTAAATTTTAAAAGTAAGTACATTTTCAGGGGAGATGGTGGCACACGCCTTTAATCCCAGCACTCGGGATGAAGAGACAGGTGGATTTTGAGTTCAAGGTCAGCCTGATCTACAGAGTGAGATCCAGGACAGCCAGTGCTACACAGAGAAACCCTGTCTTTTTGGTTTTTTGAAACAACTACTGCTCAGCTGAAGAAGCTAGGTCATGGAGTGGGGGGGTGGGAGCAAATTTTAAAGTTATGTGAAATATTTTGACATAATTGTGACTGTTTTACATTTTTTAAATTAAGCTTCGTTTATGTGTGGCTTTTTTATCTGCATGTATGTATATATGCACACCAAATGCATGCCTGGTGTTCCTATAAGCCAAAAGAGGATGTGTAATGCCCTGGAACTGGAGGCCCTGTTTTCTGCAAGAGCAGCCAGTGCTCATAACCGCTGAGCCATCTTTCCAGCCCCACAATTGTAGCTTCTTCTAATCAGTTTTCGTTTATCTCTCTTACTTCCTGTTCCTAAATTTTGAGAATTTGGTTCTATTAATTTGTTTTTGTCTACTATTTATCTTTTATGTTTTGTTGGCTTTTTGCAGTTTTCTTACCCCTAATAGAAAAGAGGGAGCTAAGTCAGGAGTGAGCCTCACCGCCAAGATCCTAGCAACACCAAAAAAATAAGATGTGACCAAGTTGCCTTAAGTGTAACCAGAAAACTGACATTTGAGCCTTCGCCATATCAAATACGTTGGTTTTTTTATATCATTTTTGTTGGCATAAGTATTACTTTTATTTTTCACACTGTGCTGGCCTGTATTCAGTCCTAACAAACCTCCTGCTTAAACCACAACCAGAAAATAACCCTAAGATACAGTGTTGTCAAATGAATGTTGTGGGAGGCTGTTCACTACAAAGAAATCAATATGACAAATGTCAAGAATGTGATAAATGCATAAATATGTAAGAAAAATTCAAAGGTATTACTTAATAGATATCTACTTAGATTTTTCAAATAACCCATTATAAAGTCTCCATTAAATGGAGCTATCTAACATGTGTGACTTTATCTTATGGGTTTTTGTTTGTTTGTTTGGTTGGTTGGTTTTGGTTTTTTCGGACAGGGTTTCTCCGTGTAGTTTTGGTGCCTGTCCTGGATCTCACTCTGTAGACCAGGCTGGCTTTGAACTCACAGAGATGAGCCTGGCTCTGCCTCTCGAGTGCTGGGGTTAAAGGCGTGCACCACCACCGCCCGGCTGTCTTATGTTTTCTTATTATTTAAAGTTGTGTAAATATTTGGTAGGACAGCAGGAATCTTTTTGTTGGTTTTGTTTTTTGAGACAGGGTTTCCCTGTGTAGCCCTGGCTGTCCTGGGACTCACTCTGTAGACCAGGCTGGCCTCAACTCACAAAGATCCCTCTCCCTCTGACTCCTAAGTGTTGGGATTAAAGGCATGCATCACGCGGTGTGTGGCAGGAACCTGAAGGCGTGTACAAAATTCATCATTTGTTGTTGTTAGACTGTGTTCCCCAGGCTGATGGGGCACGCAGATCTCTGCCAGCCTCTGCCTCCTGAGTGCTGACATTAAGAAGATACGTGTCACTGCACCCTGCCAACAGGATCGATCATCACATTGTTAATTGGGTTTATTTGCAGATGGTCCTGTAAAATTGTGATTCAGGACTATTCTTTTAAATAAATAGTGGACTTTGGACCTGATGAGATAGCTAAGAGGGTAAAGAAGCTTGCTGCCCATCCTGTTCACCTAAATTCCATTTCTAGACTTATGGTGAATGAAGAAAAACTAACTCCTGAAAATGCTGTGGACCATGACTGTGGGGGGTGGGTGGGTGAGTGGGTTGTGTGTGTGTGTGTGTGTGTGTGTGTGTGTGTGTGTGTGTGTGTATGCATGCAAGCTTATACACAGATAAGTAAATAAATATTAAATAGGGGTTTGGTTTGGTTTTGGTTTTGATATTTTGAGACAAGGTCTCACTTTGTAGCCCTGGCTGTCCTTGAACTCACTACACAGATCAGGCTGTCCTGGAACTTACAAGAGATCCTCTTGCCTCTGCCTCTGAGTACTGGGATTAAAAAGACATTCATAACCTCACCTGTCCTTAAGTGGGCTTTTTTTGTTTTTTGTTTTTTTCAAGACGGGATTTTTCTGTGTAGTCTGACTGTCCTGGAACTTAATTTGTAGACCAGGCTGGCCTTGAACTCACAGAGATCCACCTGCCTCTGCCTCCTGAGTGCTGGGATTGAAGGTGCCACCGCTACCACCACCGTCTCGCCTTAAGTGGGCTTTTATAGTTAGTTCACATCAATGTTTTGAAATATTTTTCTTAAATTTCAACAGTTAAGCTCTTAATAATCATTCTTTAAAATTCATTGTTCCTTTTCAGTATAAAACCAGACCTCAAATTTTGAGCTCAGTTGTCTTTCAGTAGGTATTACCTAAAATAATTTTGCAAATTTGTCCATATGCTACAAAGAAAAGTGGCAAGGTAATGTCAAAAGTGAAAAGTAATTAAACAAAAAATATAATAGCTTCTTCCATAAGCAGTTATCTATCTGTATATGAATTTGTATTCCTCCATGCAGGGGAAATTTTTATCCTGTGTAGCACATTTCTGCTTAGAGCTGAGTAGAGGGGATGATTATGTGTTATATATTATAATGTATATGAAGAAAATACTCTCAAAATCCCCCTTCTAGTTTTATGATCCAGTAAGTTATACTGTGGGCTTGTGAGCTAGTTCAGTGGGTTATTGCGCTTCCCAAAAACCACATGTTAGAAGGAGAGGACCAAATACTGCAAGGTGTCTTTGAGAACACATCTTGATTCATGGGCACCGTACATAACAGATAAGTAAGTGAAGTTAAAATTGTGATACAGCTGCGTGGTGGTGGCGCACACCTTTATTCCCAGCACTCGGGAGTCAGAGGCATGTGGGGTCTCTGTGAGTTCAAGGCCAGCCTGGACTACAGAGTGAGTTCCAGGACAGCCAGAACTATTACACAGAGAAACCCTGCCTTCAAAAACAAAGCAAAAAAAATTGTGATACAAAGCATTTGTTTTTTTTTTTTCTAACTTTTTTTTTTGTTTGTTTGCTTTTTTTTTTTTTTTTTAAGATTTATTTTATTTATTATATATACAGTGTTCTGCCTGCATGTGTCTTTGGAGGCCAGAAGAGGGCACCAGATCTAATTGCGGGTGGTTGTGAGCCACCATGTGGTTGCTGGGAATTGAACTCAGGACCTCTGGAAGAGCAGTCAGTGCTCTTAACCTCTGAGCCATCTCTCCAGCCCCCTGTTTTTTTTTTTAAGACATGTTTTCACTATGAATTTGAGGCAGCCTGGTCTACATAGTGAGCTTCAGTTCAGCCATGGCTACATAGTGAAACCATGTCTCAAAAAAGAAATTAATACAAATAAAAATAAATTCTGTTACAAAAAGGTTAAATTTCTTTCTAATTTTAAATACCTATTCTGGAAAATACATACACACAAAGATTATAACAAAGACTTTTGTTGCATTTCTGTACATTTTTTTTTTTTAACTTTTTCTAGGGGCTGGAAAGATAGCTCAGTGGTTGAGAGCACTGGCTGCTCTTCCAGAGGACCCAGGTTCAATTCCCAGCACCCCCATGGCAGCTGACAGCTGTTTGTAACTCCAGATCCAGGTGATCTGACACCAATGCACAGGGTTTCTCTGTGTAGTTTTGGAGCCTGTCCTGGATCTCGCTCTCTAGACCAGGCTGGCCTCGAACTCACAGTAAGACTTTGATCAGAACAGAACACCTAAAGATAAAGGAAAAGTCTGTAAATGGCCATGAACTGCTACAGAGTAAGATTTCAGTGTAAAGATCGTGGAGTGTTCAACAATAAGTAGCAAGGAAATCAATACCAGAGGACCAGCATGATTGCTCGGCAGACAAACACACTTGCTCCCAAACTGAAGACCTGAGTTCAGTCCTCAGGACCCACATGGTGGAAGGAGAGACCAACTCCCATAAGGTGTGGTTGGACATGTACACATGTGCTGTGCCTCGTACTCATCCCCAGTATACACAATCAACTAATAAATAAGTGTTCCTTAAGACTGGTGTTCTTCCCTTTCCTACTCTTCTTTCTGTTTCTTTCCTACTCTCAGCAGTTCTTTCTCAGGTTTGTTGTTGTTGTTGTTTTGTTTTTTCAAATCTTATGTTCCTAGCCAGGCATGGTAACACATGACTTTGATCTTAGCACTTGGGAGGCAGAAGCAGGTGCTTTTTTGAGTTTGAGGCCAGCCTGGTCTACAGACTTTCAGAACAGACAAGCATACAAAGAAGAAACCCTTTCTTGAGAAACCACAAAAAGAAGAGAACAGCAGCAGAAAGACTAGAGTGTCTGCAGCCATGTCACCCTAAAGGCATCCGATCTCATCAGAGAAACTAGAGGGTTGGGACTTTTATATAGCAGTAAAGAATTGTCTGTGATCTAACTCTAAAATTATGAAAGTTAAGTTTTGAATTATTTCATTTTGGATATTTAGCTACTCTTGTTAAAATTGTGTCATGAATAAAATTTAAAAATAATTTAAAGATATAAAATGTATGGAGTAAAAATGTGTTGTGTAAACTGACTATAATTATTACTTTCTAGAATGATCTTTGCTGAGTGTTCACCTAACACTTGCCCCTGTGGTGAGCAGTGCTGTAACCAGAGGATACAGAGGCATGAGTGGGTGCAATGTCTGGAACGATTTCGAGCTGAGGAAAAAGGTTGGGGAATTAGAACCAAAGAACCCCTAAAAGCTGGCCAGTTCATCATAGAATACCTAGGGGAAGTTGTCAGCGAACAAGAATTCAGGTAAATAATGAGATCCCAACACAGTGATGACTCTGCAAGGGAAGCTAATGATTTATAGGTGTGATTACAGATGTAATGAACACTTTTATGTTCACTCGTGATTCGTCATTGATAGTGTAGTAGGTGGTATAGCTGCCTTCCAATTTAATCAGTAATTGGCTTTTGGTTATTTCTCTCTTCCTCAGGAACAGGATGATTGAACAGTATCATAATCACAGTGACCACTACTGTTTAAATCTGGATAGTGGAATGGTGATTGATAGTTATCGCATGGGAAATGAGGCCAGATTCATCAACCACAGCTGTGACCCAAATTGTGAAATGCAGAAATGGTAAGAAAGCATGAAAGGGTGAATCAAAGAACTGTGCAGAGTGGAAGGTACTGAGGGCGCCAGAGATTGATCTGTTGTCATGCAGTTTACACAAAGCATTGTGGGAAGTTCCATTATACCAAGTCCTTCAGACAGAGTAAGCTTTTGCTGTGTCTTTAGTTTATCCTAACTACTCTTACCAGAAAAATAGAGCAGTCATGGTACTACTGACCCTAGTACTTACTGAATGCTTATTGGATGCTAAACAACTGCATTATATGTATGTCATTTTATTCAGCCAAGTTATATTTTGAATTCATTTACTCTAGTACATTAATCACAAGAGACAAAAAACGGGAAATGTGAGATTCTTTCTTAAGAGAAATGGTCAAATCTAACTGCGAAGAGAAAGAATTTTATCAAAGAAGCATTGAAGGGCTGGAGAGATGGTTAATGGTTAAGGGTACATACCACTCTTCCAAAGAACTGATTCCTATCACTTATAATTCCAGCTCTGGGAAGAGGCAACAGCTCTGGCCTCTGCCAGCACCTGCCCTCACGTGCACACACACACACACACACACACACACACACACACACACACACACACACTTACATACACATTCATTTTAAAATCATAAAAAGAAACGTGGAACATGTCTGCAATCCCATTCCTCAGAAAGCCAAGCAGGGTACTCAGTGGTTTAGAGTGTATACTGCTCTTGCAGAGCATCTGAACTTGGTTCTCAGCATCCTTATCAGTAGCTCACAATTGCCTGTAATTTCAGCTCCTCTAACAACCTGAATTTGATTCCCAGAACCCGCGGAGTGAAAGAAGAGAATCAATACCCACAAGTTGTCCTCTGACCTCTACACACAAATGCGCACGCATGTGCACATGGACACACACAATTAGAAGAAATAATATAAGGATAATATGAACAGCTTCATTTTTTCATGAATTTTATTAAATTAAGGTGTAATTCACATACACAAAAATACAAGTTTAAGTGTGTATTAATTTTTACCAATATATTCATCCACAGAATCTGCACCCCTAATGAAAACAAAACATAGCAAACATTTCAGGAAGTTAAGAGACTGGAGATGGAGCTCTAAGGTAGAGCACTTGCCTAGCAAGCACAGAAGCTAAATTTCACCCCTAGCTCTGCAAAGAGACAATAAGGCCGGTTGTGGTGATACAGGCCTTCCCCAAGCAGAGGCAGACAACCTCACAGCCTGCCTGATCTACATAGTGAATTCTAGGCCAGCTAGGGCTACATAGCTGGACCTTATCTCAAATAAACAAAAACAGGAAATTCCTAGATACGATCTCACTGTGTAGTCCTGGCTGGCCTGGAACTCATATATAGACAGACCAGGCTAGTCTCAGACTTAAAGCAGTTCTCCTGCCTCTGTATGCCGAGTGTGAGTGTTAGGATTGCAAGTATGAGTCACAGCATCCAACTTGCCCTTCTCCTATAAGTGAAAGTTTCTGTTTGGCCAACAACTCCCGAATACTCAGCAGCCACTTCCCAAATTACCACACAGAAGGTTATATTAACTATAACTGCTTGGCCATTAGCTCAGGCTTATTACCAACTATCTCTTACACTTAAATTAACCCGTAATTCTTATCTGTGTTTACCCACGTGGCTTAGTATCATTTCTCAGTACGGCATTCTCATCATGCTTCATCTGCATCTGGCTGGTGACTTTTTCTCCACCCTTTCTCTTCCCAGCATTCTAATCTGCTCGCCCTGCCTATACTTCCTGCCTGGCTGCTGGCCAATCAGTGTTTTATTAAACCAGTTTGAGTGACAAATCTTTACACTGTACAAGCTCATTATCCCACAGCATCTTCCCACAGTCAATCTCCCCATCTTCTAAAACAAATGTTAAGCTAGTTTTTATTATAATCTGTTTTATGGGATTTCTGGCCTTAACAAAGAATATACACAAACCCACACAATACATACATATACCTCACACACATGCACACACCTATAATCCCAACACTTGAGAAGGTAAAGCAGGAGAACATTGAGATTGAGGCCAGCCTGGGCTACATAGTGAAACTCTGTTTTGTTTTGTTTTAAAAAGAAAGAAAGAAATGGCTACACAGAGAAGCCCTGTCTTGAAAAAGAATAAAATAAAATAAAATAAATCAATAATAAAGAATGGCTGAAGAGGTGGTTCAGTTAAGAGCACTTGCTGCTCTTGCAGAGGACCTGTGTTCAATTCTCAGAACCAATGTATGCTTGTAACTACCTATAACTCCAGTTCCACAGCGTCTGGCTCCTCCTAGCCTCCAAAGTACCAGGTATGCACACAGTGCACAAACATACATGTAAGCATAAAATAAAAGAAATAAGTGGGGAGGAATGTAGCTGGAGTTTTCCTGCCTGGCCCACAGTCAGGATAAATCTCTCTCACCTGCCAGTCCCACAGCTGCTCAGACCAAACCAAGTAAACACAGAGACTTATATTGGTTACAAACTGTATGGCCATGGCAGGCTTCTTGCTAACTGTTTTTTTTTTTTTTTTTTTTTTTTTTTTTTGTTTTTTGTTTTTTTTTTTTTTTGGTTTTTTGAGACAGGGTTTCTCTGTGTAGCTTTGCGCCTTTCCTGGAACTCGCTTTGGAGACCAGGCTGGCCTTGAACTCACAGAGATCCGCCTGGCTCTGCCTCCCGAGTGCTTGGATTAAAGGCGTGTGCCACCACCACCCGGCTTGCTAACTGTTCTTACAGCTCAAATTAATCCATCTCTATAAATCTATACCTTGCCACGTGGCTCGTGGCTTACTGGCATCTTCACACGCTGTTTCTCATCGTGGCGACTGGCAGTGTCTCTCTGACTCAGCCTTCCACTTCCCAGCTTTATTCTCCTCCTTGTCCCACCTACACTTCCTGCCTAGCCAATGGCCAATCAGTGTTTTATTTATTGACTAATCAGTAACACATTTGCCATACAGAACATCCCACAGCGCTTCCCCCCCTTTTTTTTTTTTTTTCAAAAAGGAAGGTTTTAACCTTAACAAAGTAAAATTACATATAATTTGGGAATTTGGGCGTAGCTTCTCTTACTACTTCCTGCTGGAGGGGGGCGCTGTATCTTATGGGGAAACAAACAAAATTTTAGGATCATGGAGTAGTCCGTGAGGCTGTATCGTCTGAGCCAGTTGCCTTGAAACCATTCTGGATGTTGAATCATCTGGGCCATGGTGTCATCGGAGACCTTTCAGGGGGTCTTGGCTGGTCAAACCTGATGTATCTTAATCTGGAACAAATCCATAGCCTTTGGCTTTCTGTGGGAACAAAAGCAAAGTCTCCTTTCCAAAGCAACATATCCTTATATCCAAATTTTGAAGTCAAGGTATCTTTAAAATATACATATTGGCATAACTCAACAGCTTTTGTAATCAAATTTTTTTCTGCAGTTAAAAATCCCAAAGACAACACAATCCAGATTCTCTGTGTAATATCCATTTTTACGTGGCTTATTTTTTATATTAATTTTACTGTCTCTTTAAAGACTTTATTTTTTAAAACTATGTATTTGTTTCTATAACTGTATATACCACCTTTTTTGTCTCTTTCAAGCCTACGTATATTTTACACACATTGTAAACGATTACATCTGAATCTGTCTTATTGTGAATCTATTGCTGTAAACTGCAGCAGCTGTGGCTGCTGGCTCCGCCCACCTCAGCTTCCCAACGTGGCTACGTTTACCGCCAGCTCTGGGAGCTATCGTGGGTCTATGCTTTTATCCAAGCAGCGTGTAGCCCAGAAACCTCTTTTTTTGTTTTGTACTAGCGAAGGCTAAATCCACCACGCAGCTTAATGTGCCACTTCCAGAGGCCTCATTCCCGCCATACTGCAGGTTGAGCGCGCACACCAGAAACCCACAAGGAGCTCAAACCAGCAGCTGCCGCTCATTTGAGAGAGACAATTAGGAACTGTTTTTAGCTCCGTTTTAGAATCTTTTTTCTCAGTTTTTAGGTGGAAACTCTTGCCACCACGTTGGGCGCCGTTTGTAGCTGGAGTTTTCCTGCCTGGCCCACAGTCAGGGCAAATCTCTCTCACCTGCCAGTCCCACAGCTGCTTAGACCCAACCAAGTAAACACAGAGACTTATATTGGTTACAACCTGTATGGCCGTGGCAGGCTTCTTGCTAACTGTTCTTACAGCTCAAATTAATCCATCTCTATAAATCTATACCTTGCCACGTGGCTCGTGGCTTACTGGCATCTTCACACGCTGTTTGTCATCTTGGCAGCTGGCAGTGTCTCTGACTCAGCCTTCCACTTCCCAGCTTTATTCTCCTCCTTGTCCCACCTACACTTCCTGCCTAACCAATGGCCAATCAGTGTTTTATTTATTGACTAATCAGTAACACATTTGCCATACAGAACATCCCACAGCAGAGGAGGATGACATAGGTATGCATGTCTTTAATCCCAGCACTCCAGAGGCAGAGGCTGGTGGGTCACATGTGAGTTCCAGGCCAGTCAGAGCTGTATAGTAAGACGAACACACAAAAACAAAACAAACAGAAAAAGCACGAGGACAGTGAGGGTGCTCAGCTAGTAAAGATGACTTCATCCAAGCCTGATAGCCTGATCAACTCCCAGTAGTTGTCCCTACCTCCACACGTGTGCTCTAACACACACACATGTACACACGCCAAGTACAAAATAAATGTTTGAAAATCATACTAAAATAAACTGAGTATCTTTGTTCATTTGACATATGGTCCCTCGATGTAGACCAGACTGTCCTAGAACTTGCAGAGATCACCTGCCTCTGTCTCCTGAGTGCCAGAATTAAAAGCATGCACCACCACTGCCTGGCATAACTGAGATTTTTTAAAATTTATTTATTGGGTTTTTGAGACATGATCTCCTGGATGTCCTGGAACTTAATATGTAGACCAGTCTGGCCTTGAACTCACAGAGATACACCTGCCTCTTCTTTTCCAAGTGCTGGAATTAAAGGCATGTGCCACCACACCCAGCTCTAAATTTATTTAGGAAAGGTTAGAGGAAAAGGGAAAAACACATTTTCCCAAAAATGATGTAATAACTAGGAACTCTGAATATATACCCTAAGAAATTGAGTCTAGAGTTAAAATCATGTACCGAAATAAACTTGAGGCCCATATCGTCACTTAGATATACTTTTTATTTATTTTGCTTTGTTTGTTTTGAGATAGCATTCCCTGTAGCCCAGGCTAGCCTTGAGCTTTCCATTTTGCTGATGATGACAATGAGCTTTTCTATGACATTTATGTGTGTATTTGTTTGTTACTCGTGTGTATGTGTGCACACCGATGACACGGAGCACATGTGGGTGCCCGGGCATTTGTTACTCGTGTGTGTGTGTGTGTGTGTGTGTGTGTGTGTGTGTGTGTGCGCGCGCGCACTGATGACACGGAGCACATGTGGGTGTCAGGGCACGACTTGTAGACATCGGTTCTCTCTGCCATGTGGGTCCTAGGGACTGAACTCAAGTCACCAAGCTTGGTAGCAATTACCTGTACCCACTGAGCCATCTTGCCAGTCTGACCTTGAGCTTCTGATCCTTCTGTGTATAATTCAAGATTCAACTGGGTACAGGAGACCATTTCTCAAAAGGGAGGTGGTGAGGACTAGTCTTAAAATCCCAGGCTTCATCATGGTGAGATGGCTGATCGGGTAAAAGGCACTTGCTGCCTAGCCTGAAGACCTGCATCCAATTCCTAAGACCCAAACTGGGAAATTGTCCTCTGAGATCTTCATGTGCTACACAGACACACACATACACACACACACACACACACACACACACACACACACACACAGTCAGTAAATACAAAAACTGAAAAAAATTGAAGATTTTTGTCAACAACTTTAATTCCCTTTGTACTGATGGCCCTAACTAAATGATGCAGCGAGGAAAGGAAAAACTAAAATGGTAGATGAAGAGACCGTGAGCTCAGCAGTTTGCATGGGAAGCACACCTGGGATTCTTAGGTGCTGTCTCAAAGAACCCACACCAACCAAATAGATTAGAAATAAGCCAGGGCTAAAATACAGCTCAGTCAGTATAGTGCTTGCCTAGGATGCCCAAAACCTTGGGTTTGATCCCCATCAAGACATATAATCTCAACCCTATAATCTCAGCCCTCAGAATGTGGAGACAAGAGGATCAGAAGTTCAAAGTCAAACTCTACTCCTGAGGCCACCCTGAGCTACATGGGACCTTGTCTCAAAATGAGTTTTCACTGTCATTAGGCACAAATGATAATGATTATATACATGGAGGTTTTGGAGCAGTTTCTTGGAGGAAAAGAGTTCTTATTTTCTACTTTCAGTGTGCTAACAACCAAGTACAAGGTAATGCTCAGGCAGAAGAGGACCCAAGTTCAGTTCCCATCACTCATGTCAGGCTGGTCAAAACCTAAATTCCACTTCCAGGGAATCCAGTATCACCTTCTGGCCTTCACAGACACCTGCACACACAGGCATACATTCACATAGATTTATTTTTAAATTTATTATTTAAAAATAAAAGTGCTGAGCACAAGTGGTGGTACATACCTTTAATCCTAATATTTGGAAGGCAGAGACAAGTGATCTTTGTGAGTTTGAGGCCACCCTGGTCTACAGAAAGAGTTTCAGGCTAGTCAGGGCTGCAGAGTGAGATCCAGTCTCAAAAAAGAAAAAATTAAAGTGAAATAAAAAGTAAAAAACAATACTATCTATAGTCACTTCATTAAAGACTAATCTCTAAGGGCCGAGAGTTGGATCAGCAGTTGCTAAGAGCACTAGCTGTTCTTCCTGGTTCAGTACCCATGTAGCAGCTCACAATGGTCTTTAACTCTAGTCCCAGGGGATCCAACCCCTTTTTCTGACCTTAGTGAGCACCAGGCACCTGTATGGCACACATATATATATACAAGCAGGCAAAACAGTCATACATATAAAGTACTAGGAAAATAAGAATCCTTAATACCTAAAAATCAACCTTAAAGAAAGTTAGACCTTTGTGGTAAGATCCACTAGACAAAACTTTGTGAACAGATGTGTCTTATTCAAGGGCTAGGAATCAATCTTTGTACCTACTCTTCCACCTCAAATTTTGAGACTAGCTTGGGTTATATACTGTCTCAAAAAGGGGAGGGACACTAAGGAACTAACATTAGTTACAGCGCATAGTGCACAGACATGAGAACTTGTTGCCACAGCTCCAGCACCCATGTCAAAAGCCAGGCGTTCATGGTTTGTGACCCTAGCGTGAGATAAGTGGAGGCAGGCAGATCCCCAAAAGCTTCTTCG
Organism: Peromyscus eremicus; assembly: GCF_949786415.1. Taxonomy (NCBI): domain Eukaryota; kingdom Metazoa; phylum Chordata; class Mammalia; order Rodentia; family Cricetidae; genus Peromyscus; species Peromyscus eremicus. Next base: position 63,262,594 of record NC_081421.1, read on the forward strand.
CCAGCCAGCGTACCCAGTCAGTGAGCACTGCTTTCAATGAGAGATCCTATACATTCAGGAGTCTAGTCAGGAGGGAGGAAAGAACAGTGGCTGGAGAGTACCGTTACACACTCATACAAACATGTACATGTATGCAAAACACACCGTTTTTAGTAATAAATAGGGCTGGTGAGGTGGCTCAGTGGATAAAGGCATTTGCCATCATGCCAAACATCCTTAGTTTCATTTCTCCTACATGAGAAGGTGAGAGCCCGCTCCTGAAAGTTGCTCTCTGACCTCCATACACACTGTAGCATGCACACGCACACCCCACACACTTTAATATAGTAAAGAATAATGGCATGCATTTTAGCAGCACACATACTAAAATTGGAATAAAGGAAGATTAGTGAGGCCCTGCTTAAAGATGTCGTACAAATTCATTAAGCAGTCGATACTTTTCAAAATGATAATAGGGGCTGAAGAGATAATAGCTCAGTGGTTAAGAATGCATACAGCTCAGTTCCCAGAACCCATACTAGACAACTCACATCTGCCTGTAACTCCATCTCAGGGAATCTGACACCTCTGGCCTCCCCCTGTATACCTGCCCCCTCCCCTTACAGACAGACACAGACACAATTAAAAACAAAATAAATGCTTTTTTTCCGGGGTGGGGAGGTGGTTTCAAGACAGAGTTTCTCTGTGTAATAGCCCTGGCTGTCGTGGAACTCTGTAGATCAGGGCGTTGAACTCATGTAGATCCACCGACCTCTGCCTCTCAAGTGCTAGGACTAAAGGCGTGCGCCACTACCACTCGGCAAAATAAATGCTTTTTAATAATAAAAGAATTTTAATGTCAATGCTGTCAAGTTGACCTATAAATTCAAATATGAATCAATTGTGGAAATTGACAAGCCCATTGCTAACATATATGTAACTCTCTGGGTCTGGTAGTACATGCCTTTAATCCCAGCACTGACAAGAAGAGACAGGGCTTGAGAGTTGAAAGCCATGGGGCTGAAGAGACGGCTCAGTGCTTAAGAGCATTGGCTGCTCTTCCAGATGACTGGGGTTTGAGACCCAGCATCCATGTGGTATATCAGTTATCTGTAACTCTAGTCCCAAGGGATCTGACACCTGCTTCCGACTTCTGCAGACAGCAGACATGCATGTGGTGCACAGCTATACATGCAGCAAAACACCCATACTCATAAAAAAATAAAATCAATTTTTTTAAAAAAAGTTTAAAGCCAGACTCATCTGAATGAGACCCTGTCTTAAAATTACAAAATGGTAAGTCACATAGAATACAGGGCAGATACAGAGGAAAGCAGTGATAAGCTAATGAAAAAAAATGTAAGGACTTGTCTTACCAAATTTCAAGCCTTAATATAAAAGTTCCTAGGTAAAACAGTAAGCAGATATCCTTTGCTTGGGCTAGAGAATAAATACGTAGATTCCAGGCAGAGTTTGATAGACTTTCACCTGGTTCATGACAGTGCTGCTCTTCAGTAAGGGTAGTTTTTCAATTCCTTTTCAATCCTAAGCCACATGTGACTGTAAGTTTCCAGAAAGATAGCACAGGTTATTTTCTCAGACTTAGGGTAGGTTCAGATGGCAGGTACAGATACCTCAAAAAGGATTGACCATGCTTTTTTCAAATTGATTTTTTTTCAGCTTGATAAATTAATATTTCTGAAGCCAAGCATGATGACACACATGTATAATCAGACTTTGAGACAGAAGGACCACCATGATTCTGAGGCCAGATTGGCCTATGTAGTAAGACTGTCTCAAATATTCAAGAGTGGGATGGATTTCTTTCTTTCTTTCTTTCTTTTTTTTTTTTTGTCCGAGACAGGGTTTCTCTGTGTAGCTTTGCGCCTTTCCTGGAACTGGCTTTGCAGACCAGGCTGGCCTCGAACCCGCACAGAGATCCGCCCTCCTCTGCCTCCCAAGTGCTGGGTTTAAAGGCGTGCGCCACCACTGCCCAGCTAGGGATGGATTTATTTCTAATCATCCTCAGTAACAGTACTTATCTGTTACTCAGTTATCAGTACTATCTGTACACTAAGACAACCCTAAGTTTGATCTCACCCCTTTTCCTAGTTAGGGCTACTGTTGCTGTGATGAAACACCATGACCAAAAGCAACTTGTGGAGGAAGGGTTTATTTCATTCACAGTCCCATATAACAGTCCATCATCAGAAGCAGTGAGGGCAGGAACTCCGGCAGGGCAGGGACCTGGAGGCAGAGCTGATGCAGAGGCCATGGAGGGGTGCTACTTATTGCCTCGTGGCTCACTGGTTAGGTCAGTGAGTTCCAGCTGCAAAAGGATGTCAGCATCTGGACTTCACACACATGTACACACACAAACACACACACACACACACACACACACACACACACACACACACACACACACACACAAATACTTAAGCCTAAATCAGCACGTAAAGGTATTGCCAAGCCTAAGGACTGACTTTGGTCCCTGGTACACACACGATGAGTATAGAGAACTGACTCCACTGGCTGACCCCTGGTGTCAACATATGGTTTGTGACACGTGAGCACCTGCACATAGATCCACACAAAACAATGATAAGTAAATAATAAATAAAGGTATTGCATGCTCAAAGAAGATATTTGCACATGTTTACCTGAGAAAGGACTGTGTGTTTACTCAGAAGCTATAAAACCAGGAAGACAATACCTCTTCTTAAGGGGGAAAAAAAAAAGAAAAGGTTATTTGTCTACACGTTGGAGTATGTGTAAGCTCTCAGAGTTCAGAATGGCGTCTGGTGCCTGAGCTAGAGCTGCCTGACTTGCATGCTGGGAACTGAACTTAGATTCCGTAGGCTAACAGCAAGTGCTCCTAATCACTGAGCCCTCTCTGGCTTCCCCATTGTTTAAAAAATGAAAGAATAAATACTGTTAAAAAAAAAAAAAAAAGAAAGAAAGAAAGATAGGCTAGACATGATAAAAAAAATAACATATCTGTCATTCCAACACTCAAGAGATGGAGACAGACAGATCAGGAGTCTGCAGTTTAAGAACAGCTTGGGCTTCATGAAACCTTAAATAAAAAATATTTAATGGATTTGATACTGTTTGAAGATCAGTCTGTACCCTCCAAAATGTCTAGAATTAAGAACTGACAATACAAAATGTTCACAAAATAGTGTAGAAGCAAGCCAAGCAAGGTGGCACATGCCTTTAATCCCAGAACTCAGGAAGCAGAGTTGGATGAATCTCTATAAGTTCCAAGTCATCCTGGTCTACAGAATAAGAACCAGTCTAACAAAAAAGGATAGAGCAATAGGAACGATGTTTAACTGCTGGTGACATGTGAATTTGTCTAACTTCCTTAAAAGCATATCATTGCCTACTAAAAACCCAGCAACCCCATCCTATTCCTGGTATAAGCGTATGGCCTTAATAGGGGCTGGAGAGGTGGCTCAGAGGTTAAAAATACTGGCTGTTCTTCCAGAGGTCCTGAGTTCAATTCCCAGTGACCACATGGTGGCTCACAAACCATCTTATAATTCTATCTAGTACCTTCTTCTGGCATGCAGGCAGAACACTGTATACATTATATATATATATATATATATATATATATATATATATATATATATATATATATATATATATATATCCTTGAAAAATTACTAGATGTGTTCAAGACATGTCTAGCTCTTTGACCAGTCTTGACACCTTGAGAACAGGACTTCCAAAAGAGCCATAAAGAACACCTGCCCTTTTTTTTTTTTTTTTTTGAGACAAGGTCTCTTGACATATGCCTGAAGTCCTGGAACTTAAGATATAGACCAAACAAGCCTCAAATTCACAGTGACTCCAAACTTTTTGTTTGTCAATCAAACAACAGCAGAAGAATCTGGGAAAAGATAATTTGGAATCATGGAAACAGTAGTTCCTGCCAAATTATGAAACAACCTTCCCACAGAGGCCATTGAATGCAGAATTAATGATGCTATACCCCTTGTGGATTTAAACTAATGAAAGAGTAAATTAAAGGGGGGTGGAAGACATGTACAAGAATCTACACATAAAACTTTTGTGTTTTCTCTTCTTTTTGCAAGAGTCTCGCTATTTATCTTAGGCTAATCTGAAAATCAAGATGCTTCTACTTTAGTCTCCAAGGTGCTGAGGTTCAGGTAGGCAACATCACATCTGCCCTGAAAGATTTGTATATTAACTAGTAACTATAATCTGTCAACTATTTATCAGCAGTAGCATAGGTATATAAAGTGTGTTTTTTTCCCTTATGTGGAAAATTGTACAGTATCTAAAGGTACAAACTGATTATACAATTGGGTGTGACCCTGGGTAAAATAGACTGGGTATATGAGTGCACATACTAAGGTATGGGCTTAGTAGATAAAGGTGCTTGCTGCCAAACCTGAATTTAATCCAGGAGGCCTGCATAGTGTGGGGGGTGGGGGGGAACAGAACTGACTCCCACAAGTTGTCCTCTGATCTCCACATACAGGCTATGACATTTGCATGCCACACTCAGAATAAGATCAATAAGATTTTTAAAAGGCGGGTGTGGTGGCACACATTTTTAACCTGCGCACTTAGGAAACTAAGGCTGGAGGATAGCAAATTGCAGACCAGCCTGGGACTACATAGTAAGACCTCATCCCAAAAAACCAGAAAATACTGAGTCTGGGGTGGTGGTGCGTGCCTTTTTTTTTTTTTTTTTTTTTTTAACATCCTGACTGCAGCTGCAGGTTTCCCTCCTCTCCTCTCATTCCCACTCCCCCGCCTCCCCTCTGTCCTCCCCCAATACACTCTTTTTTTCTGTCCAGAAAGGGGCCACAAAGCATGGCATATCACGTTGCAGTAGGACTAAGCAACTCCCTCGTATTAAGGCTGGGCAAGGCCACCCAGTATGAGGAAAAGGTTCCCAAAAAACCAGCCACAGCATTAGAGACAGCCCCTGCTTCCACTGTTAGGAGTCCCACAAGAAGACCAAACTACACGACTCTCATATATATGCAGAAGGCCTAGGCCAGTCCCATGCAGGCTCTGTGGTTGTTTCAGACTCCATGAGCTCATGTGGGCCCAGATTAGTTGTCTCTATGAGTTTTCTTGTGATGTCCTTGACCTCTCTGGCTCCTATAATCCTTCTCTCTTCTTGGCCTAATGTTTGACTATGGGTCTCTGCATCTGTTTCCACCAGTTGCTGGATGAAGCTTCTCTGGTGACAACTGGGGTAGTTACGAATCTATGAGTATAGCAGAATATCATTAGGCATCATTACATTGACATTGTTTTTTTTTCTCCAGTTGTCTTTAGCTCTATTCTAGGTCTCTGAGCCTTTCAGCCTCTGGGTCCTGGCATCCAGGCAGTGTCAGGGGTAGGCTCATTCTTGTGCCATGGGGCCTCAGGCTGGACCAGTCATTGGTTGGCCATTCCCGCAATCTCTACCAGAAGCAGGCTGATCTCTGAGTTCAAGGCCAGCCTGGTCTACAAGCGAGTTCCAGGACATCTAGAGCTGTTACACAGAAAAACTCGGTCTCAAAACAACAAAACAAAAACTACTGGGATTAAAAGCGTGCCCCACCACCGCCAGGCTGAGCCCTTGTTCTTTTTTGGAGGCAGAGGCAGGTGGATCTCTGTCAGTTCAAGGCTAGCCTGGTCTACAGAGCTCATTCCAGGACAGCCAGGGCTCCACAGAAAAACCCTGTATTGAAGAAGGAAAAAAAAAAAAAACAAAAAAAACCAAAAACACACACACACACAAAGGCTGAGTAGATGGCTCAACCATTATAGAGTACTTGTTGCTCTTGAAGTGAACTGAGTTCAGTTTCTAGTACCCGTGTAGGGCAACTTAGAACTAGCTGTGACACTAGCTCTTGTGAATCTTATACTGTTCCAGCTTCTGCAGGTACACACACACACACACACACACACACACACACACACACACACACACGGCATACACCCCTCCCACAGAGATATACATATACACATCAGTTTAACTCCCCCCCCCCCCCCAGACAGGGTTTCTCTGTGTAGCTTTGCGCCTTTCCTGGATCTCGCTCTGTAGACCAGGCTGGCCTCGAACTCACAGAGATTCGCCTGGCTCTGCCTCCTGAGTGCTGGAATTAAAGGCATGTGCCACCACCGCCCGGCCAGTATTTTTAAAGGCTGGAGAGCTAACACAGTGCTTAAGAGCACTTGCTACTCTTGCAGAGGACCTCGGTTCAGTTCCTAACACCCACATGGTGGCTCACAACCATCTATAACTCCAGTTCCAAGGGATCTGGTCTCTTCTCTGACCTCCACAGGCACCAGGCATGCACATGGTACACAGACATACAGGTACAACATTCATACACATAAAATAAAAATAAATCTTTTTTTAAAGTATAGATTATATTGTCTGATCCCATGTATTTGAAGTACAAAATAGACAAAACTAATACACAGTGGTAAAGATGAGAAAATACAGATCTTTTGGGGCTGGGTACTGACTTAGGGGCTTTCTGAGAGATTATACAGGTAGTACAGGGAAGCATTTGCTTGTTTGGATTTTTTGTTTTAGTTTTGTATGGCATAGGTTTGTTTTATTTCCTAGGGATTGAACCTAGAACTTCAACTGTACTAGGCAATTCTCTTTTATTTTTTCAAGGCAGGGTCTCATTTAGCCCAGGGTGACCTCAAACTTTCTATGTAACCAAGGCTGGCTTTGTACTCCTGAGCATCATACTTTGCCACAGAATGATAAAATTATTAGCAAATGCTACCACTCTTTGTTCTTGGGGCAGTGCTTGGTTGAGTTTGTTTGTTTGTTTGATTGATTGATTGATTGAGATGGTGTCTCACTGTGTAGTCCTTGTCTGGCATGAACTCTTCAGTGTTCATGGTGGTACTCACCTTTTATCCTAGAACTCAAGAGGCAAAGACAGGATATTTGTGAGGTAAGGCCAGCCTTGTCTACTGAAAGAATTCAGGGAAGCTAGGGCTACAAAAAAAATCTGGGGGGAGGGGGGGACACACACGCTCTCTCTAAGGCCAAACTCGGTGATGCTTGTTTGTGATCTTACCACTGGGGTGGTTGAAACAAGAGGATGGATCAGCATTAATTTGAGGCTATGTGAATAAGGGTCTGGGAATATAGCTCAGCTGAAAGAGGGACTGCTTACCATGCACAGAGGCCTGGCTGGGTTCAATCACCAATACCTCATAAATCCTATGTGGTAACATGGGCCTGTAATTGTAGCACCCAGAAGGTGGAATCAGGAGGATCAAAAGTTCAAGGTCATTCTTGGTTACCTAGTGAGTTTGAGGTCAACATAAGTTACTACCTGACACCATGCCAAATGATGATGATGATGATGATGATGATGATGATAATAAGCTGGGCTTGGTCCTGTACATCTTTAATCTAGGCACTCAAGGCAGAGACTGGCAGATCTCTTTGTGTTTGAGGCCAGCCTGGTCTACAGAGTGAGTTCCAGGCCAGCTGGGGATACACAGTAATACTTCTTTTTTTCTAGGTACGGGGACTGGGTAGGGGTTTCATACATAGCTTTGGCTGTTCTAGAACTCAGATCTGCTTGCCTCTACTCCTGAGTGCTGGAATTAAAGGCATGATGGCAGATGACTCTGGTAAAATAAAAGGAAAGGAAATAAAAGGAAAAGAACATAAAAGAAAGACAAGGCTGTAGTGCAGTGTAGGGTACTTCCAAAGTATACTTGTGGTAAGAAATCCCAACTTTTAATTTTGGTATTTTCTAAATAGGTCTGTTAATGGAGTGTACCGAATTGGACTATATGCACTTAAGGATGTGCCAGCTGGGACCGAGCTCACCTATGATTACAACTTTCATTCCTTCAATGTAGAAAAACAGGTAAGAATTTAAATTCAGGAGGGAGCCATTGAGAGAAGACGACTTCTCTCCACTCTCTCCGATGTGAATCTCACTGTCTCAGAACTCTGAAGACCACATGACCTGCTGGCTGGTGTTCTTCAGTCTTGTCTTGCTTTGGTCTCACTTTTTGAGATAGAGTCTTGCTTTATAGCCCTGGCAAGCCTAGAACTTGCTATGTAGACCAGGCTGGTTTTGAATTCGAAGCAGTCCTCCTACCTTCCAAGTGCTAGGATTACAGCATGTGCCACTATGCCCAGGTTTTATATTTGCTTTGGCTGGTTGGTTGATTGGTTTGTAGCAGGGTCTAAGGTATCCCAGGCTGATCCCCAAACTTAATTTGTCGCTTGGGTGTTCTGATTTATCTGTAGAGTGCCAAGATTATAGGTGTGCATCATACTTCAGTGGTATTATCAGTCACTTCCCTCCCTTTCCTCTTCTCTTCCTCTTCCTTCCTTTTGGTTCATTTGAGTCAGGCTTCCCTCAGATATGCTATGTTGTAGGGTACGCTCCAGATCTTCCTGCCTCCATCTACCAAATGCTAAGATTCTAGGGATGGACCAATAGAGTATATTTCAGTTGATCATTTGCTTATTTGCATTTACAATCTTTGATTCAGGCTTAAAACTTTAGGGATCCAGGTGCTCAGGCGTCCTCTTTGAACTTATAAAAGAGATGTGAACAGGGTTAAAAATAATTATCTTTCCTTACAGCAACTTTGTAAATGTGGTTTTGAGAAGTGTCGAGGAATCATTGGAGGCAAAAGTCAGAGGATGAATGGACTCACTAGCCATAAAAGCAGCCAGCCTATGAGTACACATAAAAAGTCCGGACGGTCAAAAGAGAAGCGGAAGTCTAAGCACAAGCTGAAGAAAAGGGTGAGTCATGATCTCATGGCTGTCCCTCACGGCTGCTCTCAGTCCCCTTCAGGTCACCACAGGGTTGCATCTTAACATTGACTTTACAATTTTAGAGGTGATATCGATTTATTCTTTTTTTTTTCCTTGTGCTCTCACCCACATGAATTTTTAGAGAGGACATCCCTCTGAAGAACCCAGTGAGAACATCAATACCCCAACAAGATTGACTCCACAATTACAGATGAAGCCAATGTCCAATAGAGAGAGGTAAAAAGGGTTTTTAATATTGAGTTCTTTTTAAATAACTTTAAAAAGTTTTTATATGATTTGCTTGTCAACAAAATATTGCTAAACTTCATGAAATTGGTCTGTTTTCTACATGAGGTCTTAATTCAACTATAGACAAAGGTGTGTGTGCTTTTGTTTTTGTTTTTATACAGGGTCTCACTGTGTAGCCCTGACTGGCCTAGAATTCACTATGTAGAGCAGGCTTTCTTCAAACTCAGAGAACCACCTGCCTCTGCCACCAAATGCTGAGATTAAAGGTGTGTGGCACCATACCCAGCTGTATGTGTTAAAGAGAAACTTAAGCCAAGCATGGTGGTGCATGCCTGTTATCCCAGCACTGGGGTAATTGAGGCAGAAAAAGAAGAGTTCAAAGCAATCCTTGGCTATATTGAGATCAGGGCCAGTCGAGGCTACATGAGATCCTTACTAAAAGAAAAGGAAAAAAAAAATTAGCAATATCCATGACTTCATTACCAATATTCAAAAATATTTGCATTTTATGTTATGGGTATTTTAAACATCTCATATTATTATTTATCACTGCATAATTATTACTATAGCTGTTAGACCAATTCTGTATGATACTATCCATTAAGAATTAATATAGGGGGCCTGGAGAGATGGCTCAGAGGTTAAGAGGCTGCTCTTCCAGAGGTCCTGAGGTCAATTCCCAGCAACCACATGGTGACTCACAATCATCTATAATAAGGTCTGGTACCCTTTTCTGACCTGTAGGCAGAACACTGTATATATAATAAAATAAAAATCTTTAAAAAAAGAATATAGGGAGGCCAGGTGGTGGTGATGCAGCCTCTAGTCCCAGCACTTGGGAGGCAGAGGCAGGCAGATTTCTGAGTTCAAGGTCATCCTGGTCTACCGAGCACATTCCATGACAGCCAGGGCTGCCCAGAGAAACCCTGTGTCTTAGTTAGGGTTTCTATTGCTATGAAGAAACACCATGACCACAACAGCTCTCATAAAGGAAAGCATTTAATTGGGGCGGTGCCACCCCTGGGCAGGTGGTCCTGACTTGTATCAGAAAGCAGGATGAGTGAGTGAGCCATGGGGAGCAAGCCAGTGAGCAGCATTCCTCCATGGCTTCCCCTGATGATGTACTGTAGCCTGTAAGCCAGATAAGCCCTTTTCTGCCCAGTTGTTTCTGGTTCTGATGCTTTATCATAGTGACAGTGTCTTAGTTAGGGTTTCTATTGCTGTCAAGAGACAACATGGCCATGTCAACTCATAGAAAGGAAAACGTTTAATTGAGGTGGCGGCTTACAGTTTCAGAGCTTCAGTCCATTGTCATCATGGTGGGACATGGTGCCGTGCAGGCAGACATGGTACTGGAGAAGTAGCTGAGAGTCCTACATCTTGCAGGCAACAGGAAGTGGTTGATCTCACTGGGTGTGACTTGAGCATATATGAGACCTCAAAGCCCACTGGATCAGTGAGACGCTTCTCCATCAAGACCACACCTACTCCACCAAAGCGACATGCCCTAATAGTGCCACTCCCTTTGGGGGCCATTTTCTTTCAAACTACCACATGCAACTTGCTGGACCCCAAAGGCATGCATGTGGGCATTCTGGCCTGCCCCTTGGGGACCCGCCCTGCCTCCTAAAGGAAAACCCACTTCAGAGAGGGCTCCCCCTCCCCCTCTCTTTTCTCTATTCCCACAGGTGTGCAACTCCACACTCTCGCTCTCCCTCCTTTTTCCATCCCCCTTCCCTCCATTCCCTCTCCCCTCCCCTCAAAAGTAAACTTTCCACGTGGACATGTGTCTGCATGGTGTGAGTGACTTTCTACCAGTCCACGTAGCAACCTGCCACCACCACGTCTGCATGGCGTGTCCCCCTCACTTACCGGGGTATCTTGGCCCAATCCACCAGGGCCTCCCGAGCACCATATCATAACAATGTAGTCATGTAATAATGCAAAAATGCATTCAATCCAACTTCAGAAGTCCCCATAGTCTATCACAGTTTCAACAATGTTTAAAAGTTCAAAGTCTCTTCTGAGATTCATGCAATCTCTTAACTATAATACCATAAAAAATAAAAATAAAAATAGATCACCTATTTCCAACATATAATAGGCACAGGAAATACATTACCATTCTAAAACATAGGGAAGGGAGCATAGTGAGGCAATACTGGATCAAAGCAAGACTCAAAACCAGCTGGGCAAACTCCAACTCTGCATCTCCATGTCTAATATCAAAACACTCTTCAGATCTCCAACTCTGTTTAGCTTTGTTGACTACAGCACACTTCTCTCTCTTGGGCTGGTTCCACTCCCTGTTAGCAGCTTTCCTTGGCAGATAGATATCCCATGACTCTGGCATCTCTAACATGTTGGGGTCTCCAAGGCAATCCAGGCTTCACCTTCACAGCTTCATGAAATGGCCTCTCTAGGCCTCCATTCAGGGATACCCCTGACACGGCTTTCCTTAGATTCAGAGGCAAATTCCATAGCCCATTAATTCTAAAGCCAGAACTACATGGCCGAAGCGGCCAAGTTCTGCTCTCTGGGATTGGAATATGGCTTGTATTTCTGGGCCTGGAATATGGCTCACTATCCCTTGTTCAATTGCATCTTCACTGGCTTTTCTGTTTTTGTTACTTTCACTGTCTAAGCTTAGCTGTCTGTGAACTTGCTCTGTAGACCAGGCTAGTCTAAACTCAGAGATCTGCCAGCCTCTGCCTTGAGTGTTGGAATTAAAGGTGTTCACCACCACATCAAGTTGTAAGCTTTTCTTTAATTCCTTTTCACGGGTTGGAAACTTAGTTGGGTAGTCTCTTTCCCTGAGATCACCACTCCCTTTATTCCATTTTTTATTTATTTGTTTGCTTGTTTTCGTTTTTCGAGACAGAGTTTCTCTCTGTAGCTTTGTGCCTTTCCTGGAACTCACTCTGTAGCCCAGGCTGGTCCCGAACTCACAGAGATCGCCTGCCTCTGCCTCCTGAGCTCTAGGACTAAAGACAAGTGGCGGTAGCTCATTCCATTTCTTAATCTATTTATCTTCTTATCTCCCTGAACAGGGGATTTAGCTCTGTGCCACTTCCTGGTGCCCCTTTTCTCAATCTATACATTTTTATTTTTATTTGCTCAGCTTGGAAGGCAACTGTGCTCACCACTATACCACCAACGCCACACCATTATTTACTCAGCTTGCTCCTTTTCATTATAAATCTTCATTAGAGTTACCCCTGATAACCACACAATAGAATCTACTAGACTGTTTGGAGATTTCCTCTTCATATTAGCCTCAGGCAGACTTTTCAGACAAAATAGTACATTTTTCCCCCAAAATATCACAAGAACAGATCTGCAGGCCGCGGTTGACATTCTTCTCTGAAACCTCTTGAGCCCCCCACCCCCACCCCCACCCCACCCCCAGTTCAAATCATTCTCAGCACCACTGTCTTCCATGCTCTGACTGGAAAGGCTCAGTAAGCCGCAAAGTACCAAAGTCCAAATTCCTCCAAAAACAAACACATGGTCAGGCCTATCACAGCAGTATCCCAGTCCCTGGTACCAACTTCTGTCTTAGTTACGGTTTCTGTTGCTGTGAAGAGACACCATGACCACAGCAACTCTTTTTGGTTTGTTTGAGATAGGGTTTCTCTGAGTAGCTTTGTGCCTTTCCTGGAACTCGCTTTGGAGACCAGGCTTGGTCTCGAACTCACAAAGATCCGCCTGCCTCTGCCTCCCGAGTGCTGGGATTAAAGGCATGCGCCACCACCGCCCCGCTCACAGCAACTCTTATAAAGGAACACAGCAACTCTTATAAAGGAAAACATTGAATTGGGGTGGCTTACAGTTTCAGAGGTTTAGTCCATTATCATCATGATAGGACATGGTGGTGTACAGGCAGACATGATGATGGAGAAGGAGCTGAGAACCCTACATCTTGACTCAGATCAACAGAAATAGCCTGTCTCACTGGGAGTAGCTCAAGCATAGGAGACCTCAAAGCCCACTCACTCTTAGTGACTGGCTTCCTCCAGCAGGGCCACGCCTACTCAACAAAGACACACCTCCTAATAGTGCCACTCCCTTTGGGGGCCATTTTCTTTCAGACCACCACATCCTGTCTCAAAAAGAATGTAGGGGACTGGAAAGATAGCTTGGTGGTTAAGAGCACTTACTGCTCTTCCAGAGGACCCAGGTTCAGTTCCTGACACTCAAATGGTGGCTCACAACTGTCTGTAACTCCAGTTCCAAGAGCTCTGACACCCTCTCCTGGCGTGCACAGACATGCATACAGACAAAACACCCACACACATAAACATAAAGTAATGGAAAAAAAAGAATTAGTACAGTAACTTGGCATGATGGTGCATGCCTTTAATGCCAGCACTCAGCATTAAAGGTAGAGACAGAAGCTGACCTCTGTGAGTTTTAGACCAGCCTGCTCTACAAGCCAGCCAAAGTGACATAATGAGAACCTAAAAATAAATAAACACATAAATGAATGAATGAATGAATGAATGAATATAAATGATCAGTAGTCAAATATACTGCTAGCATGTCGAAGGTCCATCATTTGATCCCCAGTACACATAGAGGGAAAACATTGATTTGTATGTCTGTATCATCATTTTGATGTTTTAAACCAGGGCCTCATATATGCTAGGCATATTTATGCTCTACCACTAAGCCCTTGAAACCTATATTTTAATATATCTGTTGTTTTAAGATTTATTTATTGGCCGGGCGGTGGTGGCGCACACCTTTAATCCCAGCACTCGGGAGGCAGAGCCAGGCGGATCTCTGTGAGTTCGAGGCCAGCCTGGGCTACCAAGTGAGTTCCAGGAAAGGCGCAAAGCTACACAGAGAAACCCTGTCTCGAAAAATAAAATAAAAAAAAAAAAAAAAAAAAGATTTATTTATTATGTATACAGTGTTCTGTCTGCATGTATCCCTGCAGGCCAGAAGAGGGAGCCAGATCTCATTACAGATGGTTGTGAGCCACCATGGGGTTGCTGGGAATTGAACTCAGGACTTCTGGAAGAGCAGCCAGTGCCCTTAACTATTGAGCCATCTCTCCAGCCCCCACAGATAGCATCTCAAACCACAGCATTTCCACGGTGAAATGGAAGCTCCTGGACCAGATAGGGACAGCATAACAGTAGAAAGATCAAGAAAGACCCTATCTCAGTAAGGTAGAGCACTAGGGTTGACTCTCAGAAATGATCTTCTCATCTTCATGAGTGCCATGCTACACATGTACCCTCATTACCGTGCGTGTGTGCGTGTGTGTGTGTGTGTGTGTGTGTGTGTGTACAGGAGCACACAGACATGGCAAGCATGGAGGTGTCAGAGGACAACAACTGGACACTGTTCTCTTTCCACTGTGGGACCTGGGATCAAGTTCAGGTCATCAGCATTGCTTCACAAGCATTTTTGCTCTCCACCGCTTTGCTGGCCTGGGAAGTAACTGCTCACAGAAAGCTTCTGTAGAGTTCGTGAGGCTACCAGAGGAGTCATGACAGAAATTAAGATCCTCTGCTTTGTTTGTACTAACGAACAGTAAGACACATTTCCGGCTGTGGAGACGGCTCAGTGGACGCGAGGGCTCATGCTTGCTGTGCAGCACAAGGCCTGAATTCTGGTTCCTAGACCTTAGACTTGGGGCTAGAGAGGCCCAGTGGTGAAGGACACTGGGCGCTCTTGTAGAGGACCCAGGTTCAGTTCTCAGCACCCACACAGCAGCTCACAGCCATCCCTAACTCGAGTCCCAGGGCATCTGACATCCTCTGCTGGCTTCTACTCTACCAGGCGTGCGTGTGCTACATAGACAAAACACCCAGACACATACAGTACAATACAAATAAAGACAAACAAGGGCTGGAGAGATGGCTCAGTGGTTAAGAGCACTGGCTGCTCTTCCACAGGTCCTGAGTTCAATTCCCAGCAACCACATGGCTCACAACCATCTGTAATGAGATCTGGTGCCCTCTTCTGACATGCAGGCATACATGCAGACAGAGTACTGTATGAATGAATGAAAGAATGAATGAATGAGTCTTTGAAAAATTAAATAAAGGCCAAGTCTATAATCCCAGCACTTGGGAGGCAGAGACAGGCAGATATCTGAGTTCAAGGCCAGCCTGGTCTACAGAGTAAGTTCCAGGATAGGCTCCAAAGCTACACAGAGAAACCTTGTCTCAAAAAAAAGAATGAATGAATGAATGAAATAAAAAATTAGATGAATGAATGAATAATAAGTAAATAAATAAATAAATAAAAAGAGTATTTGACGATTGTCTGTAACTCCAGCTTCCACAGATCCTCTTGTCTCCCCAGTTACTTGCACATGTATCGCACACACAAATAAATAAAAATTTAAAAATAAATCAAAAAAAATTAGGCTTGAGCCAGGCATGGCCACACACATTTAATTCAAGCATTCTGGAGGCAGAGTTAGGCAGATTTTTGTGAGTTCAAGGCCAGCCAGAACTACATATGAAGTCCCTGTCTCGAAAAAGAAAGAATGAAAGCTAAACTTGAGGCTGGAGAGATGGCTCAGCAGTTAAGAACACTTGCTTCTTCTGATAAGAGCTATCCCTATCTAAAGAAAGAAAAGAGCTAATCCGATGCTCAGTGAGGTAGAATACTTTCCTGATGACCTGAGTTTACAGACCAGCCTGGTCTACAGAGTGAGTTCCAGGTCAGGCAGGACTGTTACACAGAGAAACCCTGTCTTGAAAACCAAAAGAAAAGAGAAAGCAAAACAGAAGAGTTCTATAGCTGGCTTTCTCTGTGCCCCCAGTTCCCAATAACGACACAAAAACGTCTTATTAATACGAATGCTTTGCCTTAGCTTAGGTGTCTTCTAAGATAAATTAACCTGTTTATATTAATTTACATTCAGCCATGTGGCTCATTACCCTTCCTCCATAGTGTACATCCAACTTGTTCCAGGTCTCACTGGTGCATCCCACCTCTCTTCTTCCCAGAGTTCTTCTCTCCCCAGAAGTCCCGCCTATCCTCTCCTGCCTAGCTATTGGCCATTCGGCTTTTTATTAAACCAATCAGAAGATGCCTTGGCAGAGACACATCTTCACAGTACAAAAGGATTATCCCACAACAAAGTTCAGAGTCAGCCAGGCAATGACAGGCAGATCTCTGTGAGTTCTAGGCCAGCCTGTTCTACAAAGCGAGTTCCAGGACAGTCAGAGCTGTTACTCAGCGAGACCCTGTCTCAAAAACAAAAACTTCGGGCTGAGAGATGGCTCAGAGGTTAAGAGCATTGGCTGCTCTTCCAGAGGTCCTGAGTTCAATTCCCAGCAACCACATGGTGGCTCAAAACCATCAGTAATGAGATCTGGTGCCCTCTTCTGGTGTTCAGGGATACATGCAAGCAGAACACTATATACATAATAAATAAATCTTTAAAAAAAAAAAAAAAAAAAAAACTTCCAAGTTCAAAGTCAGGGCTGTTGAAATGGCTCAGGAGATAAAGGCACCTGGTGACTAAAGTTCTATTCCCCAGAACCCTTATGAAAGTGGAAGGAGAGAACTGACTTCCCAAAATCGTCCTATGACCTTCACATGCTCACTGTGGCCCTTGCACATATCGTGTGCATACACACACACAAAATAATAATAATAACAACAACAACAACAAATATATTAAAGGGCTAGAGCCATGGCTAGTGGTTAAGAGCACTTACTGCTTTTCCAGAGGACCAGAGCTTAGTTCTCAGCACCCATGTTGGCCAACTCAGCCCGAGTGACTCACAACTATCTATGACTCAAGCTCTGGGTTATTCAGTGCCCTCTTCTGATCTCCTTGGCACCTGGACATGCGCACATAAAAGTCTTTTGTTAAAAAAAATATGTGGTTGGGGATTTAGCTCAGTGGTAGAGCACTTGCCTAGCAAGCGCAAGGTCCTCAGCTCTGGAGAAAAAAAAAAAAAAAAGAACAAAATATAAGAATAAAAGATAAAATGAGCTGAAAAGCTGTCTTGGCAGTTAAAAGTGAGTACTACTGTTGCACAGTACCCCAGTTTGATTCTGGGACATGCAATAACTCGATACTCTTCCAACAACTGCAGGCTTTTATACATGTGCACATACTTCATTAAAAATAAATTGAAATGAGGTGTCAGGGGCAATATCTCAGTGGTTAAGAGCGCTTGCTGTTCTTTTCAAAGACCCTGGGTCTAGTTTTCCGTAACCACATGACAGCTTACAATTATCTGTAACTCTAGTTCCAGGGAATCTAATTTGCCCCTCTGGTTCCAGGATTACCGGGCACACACACCGTACATATACATAAGTACAGGCTAAACACATACACATAAATTAAAAATAAGTAAATGTTATTAAACAAAAAAAAATTTTTTTTTTCTCCTGAGACATAGTCTCATTATGTAGCCTTGACCTGGCCTGGAACTCACTATGTTCTTTCTGGCCTAGAAGTCACAGAAATCCACCTGCCTCTGCCTCCTGATGGGGGAGGGAGGTCTTTTTTTTTTTTTCTAAGAAAAGGATTCAAGGTGATCCTCAGCTACTTGAGTTTGAGGCCAGTCTGGGCTACCTGAGACCCTGTCTGGATAAAGGAAAAGACAAAACCAGTGCTAGTGAGAAGGCTCAGCAGGAAGAAGAACCGACTGCCAAGGCTGGTGGACGAGTCTCATCTGTGGGCCTCCCTTAGTAGAAAGAGAAAACCCAATCCTGCCAGTGTCCTTTGACCTCCGCTTATACCCTGTGGACCATGCTTACCCCACAGACACGCAAGTGCACATGACAGACAGTAAAGAAATGTCGTTTTAACAACTAATAATAACTGGACATGGTGGCACACACCTTTAATTCCATCGTACCTGTTGCATAGTTTTCTCAGCCCTGTCCATCTTCTGTTTGTGCCTGTTGTTCTAAGTCTCCTTGTTGATCTTAAGTCCTCTGCCTTCCAACAGATTCTAACATGTTAGTACATGCCTGTAATCCTAGCATTTGAGAGGTAGAGACAGGAGATAAGGAGTGGAAAGCCAGCCTGGGCTACATGAAACTCTGTCTTAAAAACCAAATGAGAGCCGGGCGGTGGTGGCGCACGCCTTTAATCCCAGCACTCGGGAGGCAGAGCCAGGCGGATCTCTGTGAGTTCGAGGCCAGCCTGGGCTACCAAGTGAGTTCCAGGAAAGGCGCAAAGCTACACAGAGAAACCCTGTCTCAAAAAACAAAACAAAACAAAAAAAAAAAAAAAAAAAAAAAAAAAAAAACCAAATGAGGGAGGGAGGTTGCTAGAGAGATGGCTTAGTGATAAGGAGCACTTGTTCTTACTGAGGTCCGGATTTGGTTTCTTTCACCTAGGCAGTGGCTCACAACTGTCTGCAGTCTTAGTTCCAAAGTTCTGACCTCCGTCTGTGAGCACTGCGTATATATCCATGTTATACCTCAGGCAAAACATTCAGACAGATAAAATGGTGGCGCACATCTTTAATCTCAGCACTTGGGAGGCAGAGGCAGGCATATCTGAGTTCCAGACCAGCCTGGTCTACATAGAGAGTTTCAGATCAGCCAGAGCTATAGTGAGACTGTCTCAAAATAAATTTATTAGTAGAATAAATGAGTTTGTTTGTTCATTTGTTTGGTTTGGTTTGGTTTTTGTGACAGAGTTTCTTTGTGTAATAGCCCTGGCTGTCCTGGAACTCGCTCTGTAGACTAGGCTGGCCTCAAACTCACTGAGGTTAGCCTGCCTCTGCCTCTTGAGTGCTGGGATAAGAGAGTGCGCCACCACGCCCGGCTTGAATAACCAAGCAAAACCACCTGATCTGTATAAATAGCTGGATGTTCTGGTATATTCTGTATTCTTAGGACTTGGAAGTCTGAAACTAGAAGGTTACAAGATTTGAGTCCAGCTTAGACTGTAATAGTGAGTTCAAGGCCCTAAACAAAACAAGATTTATACAAACATTCCATAAACCTCTGCTTTCTGATCTGGTTACTTTCCTTGCCACATGTTTTAAGGTAACACAGGAAAGTGGTGTGTGGTTTTTTGCAAGGCTCACTTTGTAGCCCAAGCAGGCTTTTAAGTCTGAACCTCCTGCATGCTCGGATGACCAGTGTGAGTTGCCAGCGCCCAGTTCTGTAAACGTCTTTAAAGCTCCAAACCCCAGTCACTCTTCTGTTCACCCACATCTATCACGTACCAGCAGTAGAGAGTGGACATGAAATAAACTCTTACTGGATTAATAAGGAACACCTTCTCTTTTCTTGCAGAAACTTTGTATTAAAGCATCATGTGTTCTTGGTCCGAAACTGGGAAAAGATTCATCAGAAACAGGAGGAAGTAAAGCACACCCGTGACATCCACTCATCGTCATTGTACACCCGTTGGAATGGCATCTGCAGAGACGATGGGAATATTAAGTCTGGTAAGGCATGGGAAGACTTACTGGTTTTTTGTTGTTTGCTTGTTGTTGTTGTTTTTGAGGCAGGGTCTCTCTGTGTAGCCCTAGCTGTCCTGGGTGCTCTCTGTAGACCAGGCTGGCCTCAAACTCACAGAGATTACCTGCCTCTGCCTCCCAAGTGTTGGGATTAAAGTCTTGTGCCACTACTGTCTAGCTGGGAAGACTTACTCTTAATTCTATGAAATTATCCAAAAATGATCATTTTAATTTCTTTTAAAAAGTTGGAGAGATGGCTAATTTGTTGGGAGCACTGGCTGTTCTTCCAGGGGACCCAGGTTCACTTCCTAGAACCCTAGAAAACATAGTGGCTCACTGCCATCTGTAACTCCTGTTCTAGGAGACCCCGTGCCCTCTTCTGGCCTCCATGGGCAGTCCAGGCACAGGGTATACATACATGCAGGCAAAATACACATAAAATTTAAAGAAAGAAAAAAATAATAATTTAGAACTGGCCATGATAGTGCACACCTGTAGTCCTGGTACTTAGAAGACAGGAGTAAGGAGTTTGAGACCAGCCTGATCCACATAGTGAATTCCAGGCCAGTCAAGGCTAAATTATGATATCCTGTTTGGGGTGGGGAGTTCCCCAATTTTTTTTATTGAGAGGTGTGTGTGTGTGTGTGAGAGAGAGAGAGAGAGAGAGAGAGAGAGACAGAGAGACAGAGAGAGAGACAGAGACAGAGAAAGACGGGGGTGGGTTGGGGCACATGTACCTCAACACATATGTTAAGACTAGAGGACTGTTTTGTGGAATTAGTTTTCTCTTTCTAACTTTACATGGCTTCCAGGGATTGAAGTCAGATCACCAGACTTGCACGGGCCAGGCCTCTTTACCTTCTCCTTTTTAGTTACTTTACACAGTTTATTCTAAGATTCTTTCAGTGTGGACTAAAACAATGACGACAAATGCATTATGGGGAGAGAAAATCATAACTAAAGTCAAAGACTTCATTCACATATTTAAGTAAGTACTATGCATCTGGTTTCCTTTTTCCAGCCTTTTTGAGTGAATAGTAGCAACAGCACTCATTATTTGAGCTAGTATCCAGTCCAGAACAGATGAGATACTGGCTTGTCCGTGCATCATTTTATTTTGTTTTGTTTGAAACTTCATCTCACTGTGTATCTCTGGCTTCCTGGATCTCACTCTGTAGACCAAGCTTGCCTCTGACTCACAGAGATCCACCTGCTTCTGCCTCCCAAGTGCTGGGATTAAAATCTTTCACCACAACACCTGGTCCTTGAATCCTTTCTAAACAAAGTATCCATTATAAGATGTGGTTGTGCATGCCTTTAATGCCTGCACTTGGGAGGTGAAAGCAGGAAGATCTGGGCTTCGAGGCCAGCCTCAAGGCACACAGTGGCTATACAAGATCCTGTCTTTTTGAAAGGAGGGAAGGAAAATGTTAAAAGATCATGCTCAGATCCAGCAAAATGACTCATCAGGTAAGACTCCTGCTGCCAACCCCAACAGCCTGAGTTTTCCTGGGACTCACATAGTAGAAGGAGAGAACAGACTTCTGAAAGTTGTCCTCTGATCTCACAAGTGTTCTGTGACGTGCTCATAGACACACAAGTAAGTAAGGAAGTAATTATTGAAAGAGAAAGGAGGGAAGAAAAAGACATGGTGGCACTCCCTGTGATCCCATCATTTGTGCGGTAGACACAAGGGATCAGGTAGTTAAAGTCACCGTTGACTGCACAGTGCGGTGCAAGCCAGCCTGAGCTAGCTGCATGAGACACTACACTGTCTCAAAAAAGAAGAGCCAGACGTGACTTAAAAAGCACTTGTATTCAGCACTGAGAGAGTGAAGCAGGCAGATCACCATCAGTTTGAAGCCAGCCTGGGCCACAGAGTGAGACCTTGTTTCAAAACAATAAATTAATTAAATAACTTCGTGAAAGAGTCTTTGTTTCTTGTTTTGGTCTTAGGAGACAGGGTCTTATGTGGCTCAAGCTAGCCTTGAACTTTTTGAGTGAATAGTAGCAACAACACTCATTATTTGAACTAGTATCCAGTCCAGAACAGATGAGATCCAGGACAGCCAGAGATACACAGTGAGATGAAGTTTCAAAACAAAACTTGCTATATAGCCGAGGATGACCTTGAACACCCTCCTTTCTGTGTCTCCCTAATGCTGGGGTTATGGCTTTCGGCAGATTGTTTTTATTTAGAGAACGGGCGGGGCATGTCGAGCATATGGCACAACATAAGGTGGTGGGTGGAACACAGCTTATGAAGTCCATTCTCTCTGCACAGTGTAGGTCCTGAGCTTCAGACTCGGTTCATTAGGCTTTGTACCATGCATCTCCAGCCACTTAGCATCTCACCAGCCCAGAGAAAAAGCCTTTCAGCAACTTGGTTGTTAGAATCTCTTTGAAGTTACAAGCCAAACAGTTCAAGTCTTAGTCATTTATTGAATATACACATCAATCACTGGACTGGTAACAATGATCCAGGCCTGGGCTGGGTGTTGCCAGATTCTTGGCTTCTTACTCAAGGAATTAAAATAAAGGCTCACGTAGATTTTCACAGGCTAACTTTATTCAAAGCAAATGGTAGGATAAGTCCGATTGCTGTCACAGGTGACCTCAGGCCACATGAGTGAAAAGTGCTCATGGGCTTGTCTATGGACTTCCTTTCTGGGGTTCAAGATGTGGAGGAGCTTGGTTATTAGGGTCATAGTTTGAGCACATTCTCTATGTGAACTCACAGATCAAATTATATAACCATTGTTCTG
Organism: Peromyscus eremicus; assembly: GCF_949786415.1. NCBI lineage: Eukaryota > Metazoa > Chordata > Mammalia > Rodentia > Cricetidae > Peromyscus > Peromyscus eremicus. The sequence continues at coordinate 63,284,793 of NC_081421.1, forward strand.
TTACACTTGTCCCTTCCTATAATGCATCTTACTTTAATCCTTTGTACCTCCAATTGTGCATAGGCATAACATGGTCAATAGGGGATTCTCCCCTAGAAATTCACTTTAAGTACACATTTTGTCTTACTATGCATGCATTCAAAACCAGTTTAGGCTAGACCAACCCACTTAACTTCATAAATGGAGTACAGTTGCAAGGAATCTAAGTTTGATGCTTTGTTGGTTTGATTTGATTTGGTTTTAGTTTTTCAAGACAAAGTTTCTCTGTGTAGCTCTGGATGTCCTGAAACTAGTTCTGTAGTACAGGCTGGCTTTGAACTCACAGTGATCCACTTGCCTCTGCCTTTCAAGTACTGGGATTAAAGGCATGAGCCATCACTACCCAGCCAAGTTTTTTGAGGGAAGGGAAAACTTATTCCATTGTTCAAAGTAGCATGTGTATGCAGCTCCATGCAAGTAGGAATCTGTCTTAGTTTGGGTTTTTATTGCTATGAAGAGATACCATGACCACACCAACACTTACAAGGAAAAACATTTAATTGCTTCTAGTTTCAGAGGTTCAATCCATTATCATTTCATGGAGCATGGTGGCAAGCAGGTAGATGTGATGTTGGAGGAATAGCTGAGAATCCTACATCTTGCAGTCAACAGGAAGTGAACTGACTCATTGGATAGTATCCTAAGCATAAGAAACCTCAAAGCCTGCCCCACAGTGAGACACTTCCACAAGGCCACACCTAATAGTGCCACTCTCTTTGGGGGCTCTTTTCTTGCAAACCACCTAGAGTCCTATCTTACAAGCTGCCAGGGGAATTATTCAGAGAGGGGGTGTGTGAGTATGATCAGTTAAGTGTCTCATGCTGCCACTTGTTAAAGAGGAGTCCCGGGCTGAAGAGATGGCTCAGTGGTTAAGGGCACTGGCTGCTCTTCCAAAGGTCCTGAGTTCAATTCCCAGCAACCACATGGTGGCTCACAACCATCTGTAATGAGATCTGGCACCCTCTTCTGGCCTTCAGGCATACATGCAGATGGAACACTGTATACATAATAAATTAATCTTTTTTTTTTTTTTTTTATCTAATGCCAAATGCTGTTTATTGAAGGAGGGAAGAGGTCTTAAATACAGGTTTACAGCACAATGGGAGAACCCTGGAGGGCAGAAGTTCACTACCGATGTTTTACAATCTTGCATTTAAGCTGTTAACGCCCATTATGCAGGATACACAGACAAGGAACTTCCCTTAAGCATTCAGGAGGGTGGAACCTGGCAGGGAATTAGCATAGGGAGGATATCAATGTCAAGGTCAGCAAGCAAGGCAACAGTTACCCAAAACAGGGGCCAGGACCCTACAGGTCCCCCTTTTACTAAAAAATGAGCTTCTGACTTAGGTTGTGTGGGACATCAGCAGGTCACCTTACCTGTCAGGCGCTCTGTCTTAGGTTGGTGAGCGCCCCCCAGGCATTACCCGTCTCTGAATGCTCATTATCATACAGGCTCAATCGTGTGTGAGCTGCAGAGTTAACTGCTGTCGAAGATCTCAAAGTGGCACTGGGCTTGCAGTCTGTGTGTTCGACACAGAAAAGACCAACAGAGGTCCTATCCCACCCATAGCCAATAGTCTAAAGGCAACTGAGCCATTCCCTTCCTTAACGAGCCTTACTGCAAATTGGAGTCCTTGTAAGATGGTATCCCAAAAGCAAATGGAACTTGAGTTTATAAATTTATAATTTTCAAAGCCAGTCGAAATGTATATAATTATTGAATTAAATTTATCATGCCCAATAGAATGAAAGATTAACTAGCTATGGTAGCTACTTTTGCTGCCAGGGTCTCCACTGTGCTAGCTGTAGTAACCAATTATGAAATGGTAATCCTGGAAACAGTAGCAGCGGTGGCCGGCACTGCTGTAACAGTAACAACGGCAGCAGCGATGTCAAATTCTCTTCTGGAGCGTGTGGACATCCACTGGCATGGATACAACTCCAGGAACACGAACTGCCAAGGCCCATTTTTCTTGATCCCAGCACGACTTAAGCTGGCAGCTCTGCAAAAGAACAACTAAGAACCATAAAGAAAAAACAGGCAGCTCACAAGGAGCATAACTAATGGTCTTACAATGGCTACATTCAGGCTCACAAATTTTAAAGTATCTTCAAAGGGGGGGGTAAATGAATTTCAGGAGGCCAATAAATGTTGCACAGAGCCACTCCTGAAAAGTTGGTACTACACCAGCTTGAAGAGGATTGTGAAAATGAAAAGGCTTAGCTGGCATGCTACTGTTAACCAATGGAGGTCAGTGACCTTTAGGGTTATCCTTAATCTCCAAGGTGTCTGGGTGACACGTTCTCAAACATACTTGATGAAGCAGTTACCAAACATTACCTTCTGTAGAATCCAACCGCATGGCTACAATTCCTAGGCTTACGTTAATGCTTGCCAAGGCTGGCTGTATTGGACTCTCAATTCCCATTGGCATCAGAAAGGGAGAGTTTTTCATTAAGGCCCAATAGGTCTCTACCATGTTGGGCTTCAGCAGCAGCCACAGGGCACACACAGTGCTCAGGAATCCAAAGAGAAACCTCATGGTCCTGTGAAGACACAAACAGAACCCCGCCCACACCAACACCAGATCGGGTCCCCTCCAAGTACCAGTAGAAAGATCCTTCCATCGCTCCAGAGGGTGATTTGCAACTGGAGCCCTCCAGTGCTTATCTGCAGCGGATACTCCAGCAGAATCCACCGATAAAAAATTTAAAATATATAAAATAAGGGAAAGAATAGAATGTGGAGAGCAATGATGAGTCCCTAGTTCCCCCTTTTTTTACTTTAGTAAAATATGTTTGTTTGGTTTTGTTTTGTTTGGTTTTGTTTTTTTGTTTTTTAATTTTTTTATTTTTTTATTTTTTTCCGAGACAGGGTTTCTCTGTGTAGCTTTGCGCCTTTCCTGGAACTCACTTGGTAGCCCAGGCTGGCCTCGAACTCACAGAGATCCACCTGGCTCTGCCTCCCGAGTGCTGGGATTAAAGGCATGCGCCACCACCGCCCGGCTTGTTTTGTTTTTTTAATAGTTCAAATTTTTCTTTTCTTTTTTATTTTTTAAAATTTATTTATTTTTCTATTATCAGCTTGATACAGTATGTATTCTTATCTTAATAGTGAAATGTTTCATTGAGGCTTGCTCAGTAATTGAGTAAAACCAAAATTTATTATAAGCCACAGTCGTCCTAGGGTCCCCCCTGATATATATGTATATAACCACATGGTGGCTCACAGTCATCTGTAATGTGATCTGGCGCCCTCTTCTGGCCTGCAGGCATGCATGCAGATGGAACACTGTATACATAATAAATAAATTAATCTTTTAAAAAAAAAAAAGGAGTCCCAAATTGCTAACTGCTTCCAAGCCAAATACATGAAAATAAAAAGCATTATTTGAGCCTGACGGGATGGCACATTCTGTAATCCCAGTATTTAGCAAGCAAAAGCAGAAGAACCATCTTGTTCAAGGCCAGTCAGATCTATATGACCCAACCAGAGCTATGTAGTGCTGCCTGATGGTAAATTCACACGTGCACATGCATGCATGCACTCCAGCAAGCCATCATGGTGCTCACATTAATTCTGACAAGACTGTATTTAGCAGCACTGCACTACATGAGCTGGAAATAGAGTACTGCCGGTAGCCTAGACTCAGCTCACTCACACGTCCATTTCAAGATTGTTTATCTTAGGTTTAAGTATACAAGTCTAGAGGAAGACATCACATACCATGAAGCTGGAAATAGAGGAGGTTGTGACCTACCTGATATGGGAGCTAGGAATACATACTCCTAACTGCTGAGAGACTTATAGGAGGAAAAAACAGCGTGTTGATACTCACTTTGATGTGCACACTTGCAGCTACTGCGCTATGTAGCATTTACTACTATATATAAACACTAGCGTTTTCTAGTTTTTCTCTAGGGGGAGAGAAGCAGCTACCTACCTGCCCACTAATTCTGCTTACTATCCTACAGGAAAATAGAAAAAGAAAACGGCAGGAATCAAGTGGAAAAGAAAAAGATACATCAGATTCTTCACTTCCTGAACTACTTTTCACCTTCTCTTTGCAGATGTCTTCATGACCCAGTTCTCTGCCCTGCAGACAGCTAGATCTGTTCGAACAAGACGCTTGGCAGCTGCAGAGGAAAACCTGGAAGTGGCTCGGGCTGCACGCCTAGCACAGATCTTCAAAGAGATCTGTGATGGTATCATTTCTTACAAAGGTATGTGTCTCACTCAGCCTCTTTTGAGAGCCCCAGACCCCACGAACAGGCAGCACATGTGGGTTATGAAGTAGGAGGTGGATTTCTTGTTGTTGTTACATAAGAGATTTTAGATTGTTTTTTTTTTTTTCATTTTCCTGTGTTTGAGAGGTGTTGCCTTCATTTATCTGTGTACCACGTGCTGCCTGTTGCCAGCAGAGGGCACAAAAGGATATTGGATCCCGTGGAACTAGATTTACAGATGTCTGTGAGCTGCCATGTTGATGCTGGGAATCCTCTGCAAAAGCAGCCAGGGCTCCTAACTCTGCATCCTCCTTTTATGTTTTAAAAATTATGTGTTGGCCGGTGGGGGGGGAGGGGTGGTGTCCTTGTGCATGCAGTGATGGGGAGGTCAGAACAGGGCGTCAAACCACCCGGAGCCAGAGTTGTAGGCTGTTGTAAGCTTACTAATGTGGGAATTCAACTCAGGCAAGTCCTCTCCGTTGATGAGCCCTGTTCTACCTTTTGTCAGAGACAGAGAATTATAGAACAAATAACCTGTTCAGAAATTTGAACCCAGAGCCTTGTACACATCAATGTTGTGTTTAGTATTTCTAGTTAAGTACTGTATTTATTTTGATTGATTGATTGATAGATAGATAGAGAGATATACTTTTTTTTTTGTTTGTTTTTGCTAGAGGATGGGTAATCGCTGTCTAATTTACATGGATGAGATAATATTGCAGTTGTAAAATTATCAGGGCTGGAGAGATGGCTCAGTGGGTACGAGCATGGGCGCTCTTCCAGAGGACCCAAGTTCAATTCCCAGCACCCACATGGCAGCTGACAATTGTCTGTAACTCCAGTTCCAGAGGATCCAACACCCTCACATAGACATGAATGCAGGCAAATCATCAATGTACATAAAATAAAATGAAATAAATTTTAAAAAATTTTACATGTAGTAGCCTATGCCATTAATCCCAGCCTTAGGGAGGATTGCTATGAGTTTGAGGCCAGCATGGTCCACATAAAGAGTAAGGTTTTTGGTTTTTTATTTTGTTTTGTTTTGTTTTGTTTTGTTTTTTTGCTCAGCTTGGTAGTGTACTTTTTTAGTCCCAGCATTTAGGAGGCAGAAGTCAGTGGATTTCTGTGAGTTTGTGGCCAGCCTGGTACAGGACCCAGGCCAGCCAAGACTGCATAATAAGACCCTGTCTCAACAAGAACAAAAAAAGGTGTAAAGTTTTGTTGCACCTGCCCTGTTTGTGTCTGCAGAAGGTGATATGCCCCTTTCTCACAAACTGTCTGACTGACATGGAACTGCTCTAATGTTACCTACTAGTCCATCACTGCACTCTAAGCAACATTTTCTCTTTCTCTAGTGAGACCACCAGAAGATGCCAAATGAGAAGGAATCCCTCACTAAGAATACTGTGTGTGTGTGTCACACAGTAACTGTTTGAGAAAAATAAATGATAAAAAATGGTTACTAAATTATTCCTTATCTGGAATTTAGTTGAATCTACACCAACAGGAATATTAATTATGGACAATTAAGAGAGACTGGAAAACATATTTTGAGTGTGATGATCTTTTTGTTGTAAAAAGATTTATTAAAAATAAATAAATAAATGTTAGAGAAAAAAAGATTTATTGCTGGACAGTGGTGGCACGGGCCTTTAATCCCAGCACTCAGGAGGCAAAGGCAGGTGGATCTCTGAGTTAAAGGCCAGCCTGGTCTACAGAGGGAGTCCAGGACAGTCCAGGGCTACACAGAGAAGCCCTGTCTCAGAAAATCAAAGAACAGATTTGTCATATCACTGCACACAGGTGGTGAACATTCATGCAGGCAGAACACCCATGCACATCAAAATAAATATTTATTGTCATCCTGTGATGGAGCTTAGTTAGTTCACTAGTTACAGCTCACATTCTTTTTTTTTTTTTTTTTTTTTTTTAAATGCCGAATGCTGTTTACTGAAGGAGGGAGGAGGTCTTAAATACAGGCTTACAGCATAATGGGAGAACCCCAGAGGGCAGAAGTTTGCTACTGATGTTTTACAGTCTTGCATCTAAGCTGTTAACGCCCATTATGCAGGATACACAGACAAGGAACTTCCCTTAAGCATTCAGGAGGGTGGAACCTGGCAGGGAATTAGCATAGGGAGGACATCAAGGTCAAGGTCAGCAAGCAAGGCAACAGTTACCCAAAACGGGGGCCAGGACCCTACAGGTCCTCCTTTTACTAAAAAATGAGCTTCTGACTTAGGTTGCGTGGGACGTCAGCAGGTCACCTTACCCGTCATGGAGATGCCTGCCCAGGCCACACAGGCGCTTTGTCTTAGGTTGGTGCAGCTCACATTCTTTATGAGCAGTTATTCTCATTACTCAGCTATCGTTTAACATTTCCAATATATTCACTATATCCTTCATAATCCTGCTCGATTTTTAAACTATTATTTCATCTCTGGGGACGAGGGAGTAAGTTTTTGACTGTCAAAGCCTCAAAGAATTTTTTTTTTCCCTCCCAACTTTTACTGTAGAGGATTTTTAGTTAAAAGATGTTTAGGGTCTGGAGCAATGCCTTAGTAGTTAAGAGTACTGTTTGCTCTTGCAGAGAACACATGTTGAAATTCCCAGCCTGCACAGGGGCTCACAACTGCCAATAACTCCAGTTCCAGGGTATCCACTGCTCTCTTCTGGCCTTGGAGGCACCATGTACATAACATAGTCTGTGCACATGCAGCCACAATACCTGTACACATAAAATAATCTTTTAAAAGGATAATGTGTTGATGGAAAGATGTCTCAATGGTTAAGAGCACTGGCTGCTCTTTGACAAGGCTCAGGTTCAGTCTCCAGTACCCACGTGGCGTTCCATCACTATCTGTGACTCTAATCTCAGGGAATCCGGTGCTCTATTCTGTTCTCTTAACAGCACCACACACATGTGGAGTACACACAGTCAGGCAAATACTCATACACATAAAATAAAAATCATTAAAATCTTCAAAAAGAAAAAGAATGAATATAGGCTGGAGCTGTTCATCAGGGAAAAAAATTTCCCTAGCATGTACAAGGCCCTGGGTTCTAGCCCCAGATCTCCTTTTAAAAAGGAAAAAAAGAAACCGTTATAAGCCAGCCAAATACTTGCCATTCTCAGCCTTTGGAGTGCTGGGATTGCAGACATGGATCATCACATCTGACCAAGAAAAATAAATTCATACAAGTCCATCTGACCAAGAAAAATAAAACAATACAAGTCAAGTGTAGGTCATTGTTATTCCAGCTATTCTTTCAACCTTGAGCTCTAGACCAGTAGAAACAAGGCAGGTAGGCTGGCTAATGTTGGCCTTGTCTCTTAGCATGTGTGTACCAAACCTTGTATTCTTTTGCAGATTCTTCCCAACAAGCCCTTGCAGCTCCACTTTTGAATCTTCCCCCAAAGAAAAAGTAGGTACACATTGGTGGTAGCCTTGGAGAGCTCGGTAAAGAAGTTCGTGCACCACATTGACAGCCACACTGCTCTGTGTTCCAGGAACGCTGACTATTATGAGAAGATCTCTGATCCCTTGGATCTCAGTACCATAGAGAAGCAGATCCTCATTGGGTATTACAAAACAGTGGAAGCTTTTGATGCCGACATGCTCAAGGTCTTTCGAAATGCTGAGGTATTTGCTAACTTCAAACACAAATTTAAGAAATTTGGTCTGAAGAGAACTATTTTAGAACTTCTAAGTTTCTTGTTGGGAAAGACAGTAACTTTCTATTAATTATTACATTTGTTTATTTGTTTTGTGTGAGCATATACTTGTCACAGTAAGCATGTGGAGGCATCAGTTCCCTCCTGCTAGCATGTGGGCCCCAAGGATCATTGTCAGGCTTAGCTGCAAGTAGCTTTATTTGCTGAGCCACCTTATCAACCTGACAGTCATTTTTTTTTTTATTTTTGTATCAGTGTTTTTGCCTGTGTGTATGTATATGCACCACATGTGTGCAGTGTCCACTGAGGCCAGAAGAGGGCGTCCAATCCCCTGCAACTGGAGTTAGAGATGGTTGTGAGCCATGATGTGTGTGCTGGGAACCGAACCTCCTTCTATACAAGAGCAACCCGTACTCTTAATTACTGAGCCATTTCTCCAGAGCCAAAACAAGTCATTTTCATTAAGTTCTCGTAGAGTATGCATTACATTGTACTAAATAATGTAATATTTTATTTGTTAAAAATATTCTGACCAGGCTAGAGAGATGGCTCAGTTAAGAGCACTGGCTGCTCTTCCAGAGGAACCTGGGTTCAATTCCCAGCACCCACATGGCAGCTCACAATTGTCTGTAACTCCAGTTCTAGGGGATCTGGCACCCTCACATAGATATACATGCAGGAAAAACACTATATAATAAATAAATAAGAACATAAAATAGGGGCCACACAGGCAGAACATTGTATACATAATAAATAAATAAATCTTTAAAAAAAAACATAAAAATAAATAAATCTTTTTTTAAAAATTCTGATCAAGTATAGTGATGTATAACACTTGGGCAGCAGATGCAGGTAGATGTCTGTGAGTTCAAAGGCAGCCTGGTCTCCAGAGAGTTCATTACAGTCAGTTCCTCTCTGGCTGGGGTAGTGAGCTGGGTTCTCAGTCAGCAAGATGGCTCATCAGGTAGAAGTGCTCACTGTGCAAGTCTAGAACCCACAGTGTAGTGTGGGAAGAAAAGAACTCACTCTGCCAGGTCGTTATCTGACCTATACGCATGCCATGGCACAGATGTGCCCACATGGCAGTAACTTTAATTAAAATTAACTCGGGGGGGCTGGAGAGATGGCTCAGCGGTTAAGAGCACTGACTGTTCTTCCAGAGGTCCTGAGTTCAATTCCCAGCAACCATATGGTGGCTCACAACCATCTGTAATGAGATCTGGTGCCCTCTTCTGGCCTGCAGGGATATGTGCAGACAGAACACTGTATACATAATAAATAAATGAATCTTTAAAAAAAAAAAAAAATTAACTCGGTCAGTAAACATACTTACACTGTATAAGCATTGAGCCCCAAAACATAAATGAAAATGCCAGGTGTGGCCAGATGTAGTATTACACACCTTTAATCCTGGTATGAGCAAGGCAGAGGCAAGTGGAGCTCTGTGGTTTGATGCCAGCCTGGTCTACAGCATGAATTTTCAGCCATCCTGGACTACATAATGAGACCTTCGTTAAAAAGAAAAGCCAGGTGTGGTGGTGTGCCCTGACTGCATACTTGAGCTGAGGAGGCAGACAGGAGGGTCCTGGGGCTCACTGGCCAGCCAGTCCCTTCTTACTAGTTAACTCCAAGTCAAAAGAATGTGAACAGGGTTTCTCAGGATGACACCTAAGCTCTTCCTGTGGCCCATGCAGGCAGGCACACAGGTAGGCAGACATGCATGCGAGCGTGGGTGGGGACACACACACACAGAAAATTCTGGAATGAGAGATTGGAGTCATTCTCAAAACAATATAATCTTTGTAAAATCCTAATTTTGCCTTTAACGTTTGTTTGTTTGCTTGTTTTGGTTTTTTGAGACAGGATTTCTTGGTGTAGCTTTGGCACCTTTCCTGGAACTCACTCTGTAGCCCAGGCTGGCCTCGAACTCACAGAGATTCACCTGCCTCTGCCTCCCACATGCCATGCATCACTTGCCACCACCGTCCGGCCACCCTTAACTTCTATATTACATAAATATTTTTACCAATGTATTGTGTATCCGTCATTTTTTAGTTCATGAAAATAAGTACATATGAGGCCAAGCATGGTGGCTCATTCCTGTTACCAGCACTTGAAAGGCTGAGGCAAGAAGGTCAGCTCAAGTTTGAGCCAGACCAGGCTATACTAAGACCCTGACTCCAAAAGCAAGCCTAGAGCATAAATAAAACACCATGTAGTAGCTGAAAGGACAGTTCTCCAGTGACGCTGACATACCCTGAGAACAGAACAGGCTATTGGGGTAGAGACAGAGACAAAGAAGAGAGGGATATTAGGAGGGAGGAGAATGATTAGAGCAGTCTGGAATTAGAACATAGTTCCTATTAAAACCCAGCTTCCACAGACATCTACTATATGCTCCCAACCATTTGCCAAACAAAGGTAGATAGAAATTTTCTGCGATACGTTATGCTTCCAACATTAATTAAAATTTAATGATCACTAGGTGTTTGATCTTATGGATAGTAAGGCCCTTGACAGGAATTCAATAACAAAGCAATAGAAAAAACTGAAAACATACCATCTGAATTCTAATTTTAATTCATTATAGTTCAATTTGTTAGCCAAAGTGGGAGAATAAAGAAAATCATACTCCCTCTACAGGTCTATTTTCAAACCAAACTGAGAAGAACAAAAACGATGTCTGTCTTTTGCTTTCTTCAGAAGTACTATGGGCGGAAATCCCCAATTGGGAGGGATGTTTGCCGCTTACGAAAGGCCTATTACAGTGCCCGGCATGAGGCCTCAGCTCAGATTGATGAGATTGTGGGAGAAACAGCAAGTGAGGCAGACAGCAGTGAGACCTCAGTCTCTGAAAAGGAGAATGGTCATGAAAAGGACGATGACATCATCCGCTGTATCTGTGGCCTCTACAAGGACGAAGGCCTCATGATCCAGTGTGACAAGTGCATGGTGAGTGTTCGAGGGTGCAGCAGCCTGGTCCGCATGTGCTTGGGGACCAGATGCAGAAAAGCAATCTGTTCTTCCTGGAGTTGACCTTGGCAGGCTTCTTATGAACTCTAACTTCGGGCGGCTTCTGTTTAGCTCTGCTGTTATAGAGTCTCTCTCCTTTTTATCTTCCATTTATGTCTTCCTTTCTTCTGCCTATTTAGATAACTGTACATTTCTCACAAACTCTGCACCTAGGAGGGTAGCGTTTGGTACTGCTTTACCTTGAAAAACATGAACAGTAGCACACAGTGTAGACCGTGAATACAGGTAGATTCCAGTGTATATGATGTTTGTCCACAGATGGCTCCTGTTAGAACTAGAGTAGGACTCAATTTGTAGTGTTGTCTGTACCTGTGCACTGGTTAGTTCATTTTCTCCTGGGGCTATGAATAGTACATAAGATTATTGAGAGGATAAAGTCCAGTAAGCGTCAAGGGCAGTTCTTAGGAATGGAACTTAGCCTTTCAGAGTAGCTGCAGTGTGGATAGTGTTACGTAGCCAGTGAGAGTCTGTAGTATATCATCTTCATTCTCTCATCTCCCACTGTATTTGTCCAGATCTTTATATTAGAATTGATGTGTAGACATTTATTCAGACATTGTCTTTTCCTCTCAATCTTTCGTTTCTAATTCTCACTCATCCTCCTACGGCTTCTTCATTCCTCTTTTCCTTGCACTGTCCTGTTGCTCTATTTTTATCACTATCATTATTACTCCTCAGGGCTTCTCTCACTGAGTGTGAATCCCCTTGTCAAGTGTGTCTGTGTCCCTAGGTGTGGCAGCACTGTGACTGCATGGGTGTGAACACAGACGTGGAGCACTACCTTTGTGAGCAGTGTGACCCTCGGCCTGTGGACAGGGTAAGCTGATCCCTAGTTAGAAGTAGTATGTGATCCTCCTTTGCAGAATTGCTCAGGCTCTCTGTGCCTCGGCTTTGCTCTGAGGGTGGTAATTCTTGCCCTTCCTTTTCTCAGGAGTGTAACCAAAAGGAAATAAAATACTTCGTATCTGTGAAAAAAAAATACTTTATAAAGCTGAGAGGTGGTGGTGCACGTCTTTAATCCCAGCAGTGTGGGGAGGCAAAGGCAGGTGGATCTCTGATTTTGAGGCTAGTTTGGTCTATAGAGTGAATTCCAGCATAGCCAGGGCTACACAAAAAGAAAAGAAGATGAAAAATGGTCCTATATGAAACTAAAATTCTTTTTGTTTTGATGTTTTTGAGTTAGAAGCTTACTGTATAGCCCAGGCTAGCTCCAAATTCACAATTGTCTTGCCTTAGTCTCTCAGTAGTAGAGACAGAGTTCTAAGTACCGTTTGGGTCAGGTCGTGTTTTGTTGAAAACAACCCTTGACTCAGTTATTTACTGAAGTACGAGTCAGTGACTTGACCAAATTGGGTGGGTTTTTATCTTGTACTGCTGTATTTCTATGGATGATCTTGGGCTGCCAGGTCGGCTCAGTGGATAAAAGCTCTTGCTGCTAAGCTTTGCAGCCTAAGTTCCATCCCAGGAATCCACATGGTAGAAAGAGAGAACTGATTTCTGCAAAGTGTCCTCTCCCCTCCACACATGTGCTATGGCAAGCAAGTGTGCATATACACATACATACATTCACACACAATCAATAAATGTGCATTATGATCTTGATGAAATCACCTCCTTAAAAAGAAGGATTTAGGCAGCATTTCCTTCTTTCTTTCTTTCTCTCTTTCTGTTTTGTTTTGCTTTTTTTTTTTTGAAACAGGGTTTCTTTATGTAACAACCCCCGCTGTCCTGGAACTCGCTCTGTAGCCCAGGCTGGCCTCAAACTCACAGAGATCCACCTGCCTCTGCCTCCCGAGTGCTGGGATTAAAGGTGGGCACCACCCCCTGTTTAGGCACCATTTCTTAACCATAGTGCTGTTGTGAGGAATGCAATTTAGGATGCTCTACTTCCCTGGCCTTAGACACTAAATAGCTGTAAGTAGCCTCCAAATACAACTGTCATGAATGTCCCCATTTCACACATTTTCAGAGGTCGCACAGAGCAGTCTCAAAACTAATGCTTTAGGGCTGGAGAGATGGCTCAGAGGTTAAGAGCACTGGTTGCTCTTCCAGAGGTCCTGAGTTCAATTCCCAGCAACCACATGGTGGCTCACAACCATCTGTAATGAGATCTGGTGCCCTCTTCTGGTACGCAGGCAGAATACTGTATACATAATAAATAAATCTTTAAAAAAAAAAAAAAAAAAAAAAACTAATGCTTTATAAAGCATTATCTCAGGTCCTGGGCCTGTCAGTCCCTGTCATCTGCTGTCATTTCTGTGGCCTTAAAAACGAGTGGTTTTCATATTTGTAGTGAATGGAAATGACTTTAGTAAGTCTTGAGTGGAAATGCTAAGTCTTAGTTCTTTTCCTCTCCTGAATTGAGATCATTAGACCAAGTGTATTAATTCTAGCCTTTCTCCATTGACTTTCTGCTCTTCAGGAGGTACCCATGATCCCTCGGCCCCACTATGCCCAACCTGGCTGTGTCTACTTCATCTGTTTACTCCGAGATGACTTGCTGCTTCGTCAGGGTAAGTACAAAAGCCCAAATCCCACTGACCTTTCTGAGTAGTGGGAAGTGTATATATACTCTGTGCATGATAGTCATCATCCTGCATGGCCTTGAATAGATACCCTTAAACTCATCATTATCCCACTTCCAACGTATATTTATTGTAGAAACAGCTTTACAAAGCTAATTTTATTTCTATTTGAAGTTTTTTCCCCTTTTACCATCATCCTCTCTTATCCCCCCCCCCCCCCCCCCGCACCAAACCCTTCTAAAAAGTCTTGTGTGTGTGTGTGTGTGTGTGTGTGTGTGCGCGCGTGCGCGCACACGCGCACACTGCATTTCATTAGGATTAGCTGCGTGAGCCTGGGTGGAAGGAGATTATTACTTCCTTCAACCGGGGGTGCTTACCATAGGCTGTATCCCTGAGGACTGTGACTCCACCCCACTTGGTTCCTTAGCAACCATGGACTGTCTCTTAGCTCTTGAGGGATGCTGAAGCTTTAGGAATCCCTCCCCTTGGTTTGCTGGCTTTTGTTTGGTGGCTTGATTGTGGGTTGGTGTTTGTTTGTGTCTTATTTCATTGTTACTGTTTTTTTTTTAGACTATAGCTCAGGCCAGGACTCAAACTCCTAGCTGTCCTGTCTCTGCCTCCCAAGTTCTGGGATAATAGGCATTAGCTACTGTGCCTGACTTATTGTAGTTTATTTGTCTGTTTGCTTGTTTGTTCGCTGTGCTGGTAATTGACCCAATCTATAGCCAAGATCTTTATATTAATTTTAAACCTAGTAGACCGGGTATGGTGGCACAATGTCTTTAATCCCATCTGGAGATAGAGAGGGATAGATCTCTGAATTTGAGGCCAGCCTTGTCTACTTAGTGAGTTCCAGGCCAGACAGGGCTACATAGTAAGACCTGTCTCAAAACCAAAACAAATAAAAAATAATAATAGTAGCCTGGCCCACAGTCAGGACAAATCTCTTTCACTTGCCAGTCCCACAGGCACTCAGACCCGATCAAGTAAACACAGAGACTTATATTGGTTACAAACTGTATGGCCGTGGCAGGCTTCTTGCTAACTGTTCTTACAGCTTAAATTAATCCATTTCCATTAATCTATACCTTGCCACGTGGCTCTTGGCTTACCGGCATCTTCACATGCTGTTTGTCATCATGGCGGCTGGCAGTATCTCTCTGACTCAGCCTTCCACTTCCCAGCTTTATTCTCCTCCTTGTCCCGCCTACACTTCCTGCCTAGCCAATGGCCAATCAGTGTTTTATTTATTGACTAATTAGCAACACATTTGCCATACAGAACATCCCACAGCAAATAAACCTAGTAAAGAGAAAATAAAATAAAAAAAAAAAAAACTAAAGAGAGCCTTTTGTAATTAGAATTAATAATAGTCATAAGACTGCTGATTTTACTTTCTCTTGATTTCTTTTGTAGTAGTAGGCATTGAACCTAGGTCCTTGCTCATTGAATTACTGGGCTCTCTGCCTACCCCTCCATATTGTTTTAGACCATGGATCAGATAAAAGGATGCCTTATGGAGTACACCCAGGGGTCAATATTAATGTTCTCCTTTGTTCTGTACATTCCTAGGTGACTGTGTGTACCTGATGAGGGACAGTCGACGCACACCTGATGGCCATCCAGTCCGTCAGTCCTACAGACTGTTATCACACATTAACCGAGATAAACTTGACATCTTTAGAATTGAAAAGCTTTGGAAGAATGAAAAGTATGTGCTTGGTCCTGTCTGCTTCCAGCTGTGTCCTCCCAGCAGAGCGGAGTATGCACTGGAGTCTTGTTCGTAGACTTAACCTCTCCTTTCTCATTTTCCTTTTTTTTGTTTTGTTTTGTTTTGTTTTTTTAAAGAGAGGAACGGTTTGCCTTTGGTCACCATTATTTCCGCCCCCATGAAACCCACCACTCTCCATCCCGTCGGTTCTATCACAATGAGCTATTTCGGGTGCCACTCTATGAGATCATTCCCTTGGAGGCTGTAGTTGGGACCTGCTGTGTATTGGACCTTTATACATATTGTAAAGGTAAATGATGAAGGCTTGTTGAGAGGTGGTCTTTGGGACTGGAGAGAGAGCTCAGCAGTGAAGAGCACTTGATGCTCTTGCAGAGGACCCAAGTTCAGATCCCAGCACCCACATGGCAGCTCAGAACCATCTGTAACTCCAGTTCTAGGGGATCCAGCACTTTCTTCTGGCTTCAGTGCGCACCAGGCATACACATGGTACACGTACATATATGCAGGCCAAACGTTCACACACATTTACTTATACATTCATTCACTTTGCAACAGGATCTTACTCTGCTGCCCTGGCCTGGAATTCACTTTGTATACTAGGCTGGCCTTCAGTTCCAGAGTCAGATCCAGCTGCCTGAGATTACAGCTAATAAAGGTATTCTGATGTGTAAACACCAGGATTAAGGGAGAAAGATACTCAGAAAGACCTGGTGTGAGCTTCCCTGAGAGAGTCCCTTTTCTTTTATTCAGTGCTCAGTACTTAAATATTCATAACACCACCACCTTTGTTTTTTCCCAAGTGAGTTTAGGGGATTGAACTCAGGTCATCAGGCTTGTTGGCAAACACTTGGGCCCAACTTTTTCTTTTCAGACAGAGTTTCTCTGTATATCCCTGGCTGGCTTGGTACTCACTATGTAGCCCAGGCTGGCCTCGAACTCAGAGATCCACCTGCCTCTGCTTCCCGAGTGCTGGGATTAAAGGCGTGCGCCACCGCCGCTGCTGCTGCCACCACCACCCAACTTCAACATTTGAGAATATTGAGCCAATTTCAGAATCCAGCTGCATCACATTTTACTACTGATATACTTAACCAAGCATGAGTTTCCTTCATTTGAAAGCAGATTTTTCCAAGTTTTACAGAGATCAAATGATACACAAAAGCTCTAGTTAATGGCTAGCTTGATGTGTGTTTGTTGCCATGATTGGCAAGAATTTAGTTACCTATATCTTTATTTCATTATCATAGCAAAAACTTGACAATAGTAAGTATTCTTATTCCGTACTGACAAACTGCTTACAGCTCTGTGACCTGACTTCTCCAATTAAAAAAGAATTAGCTTCCTGATGTGCTTCCTCATATTTATGACTCTTCCTTTCCCATAACTTCCTCATGGACCATTCTGTTCCTCAGAGTACATGCTCAAAAATCCCTGCGACATTCAATCTACATTTCTGGGGTTTTTACATTCCGTTACTCCATTCCACTGCTATGTTCCATCTCCTTTTGCATACTAGTGCTTAAAAATTCTGCTTTCTTCCACAACCATCCAATGCTTGGTTTTCCAGCCTTTCCTTAATGACTAGTGTCTGCTCCTGATGGGTCTGTCTTCTCTCTCAGAGATAGCTGTCCACTGGGCTTCTTCTGGGGACAAAGGAAAATCAGATTTACTGATCTTTGTTTTAGATCTTTCTGTTGTTTTGTTGTTGTTGCTGCTGTTGTTTTGGGACAGGATTTATTTCTCTGTGTAGACCAGACCTCTCTGGCCTTGAACTCGGAGATCCTTCTGCCTCACTGAAATTACAGGTGTGCACCACCACTCTTGGGCCTAGATCTATTTTATTTTTAATAATGTGGGTCTGTGTATGTATCTTTGTGTGAGTACTGGTGCCTTCAGAGGCCAGAGGGAGGGTGTAAATTCCCCTGGAGCTGCAGTTACAGACAATTATGAGCCCTCTCACCTGGGTACTGGGAACCAAACTCTGGTCCTCTGTAAAAGCAGCATGTACTCTTAGCAGCTGAGCCAACTCTCTGGCCTGAGAAGTCAGATTCTGTAACAGTGTTTGAATTTACAGGGAGACCCAAAGGAATAAAGGAACAAGATGTTTACATCTGTGACTATCGGCTTGACAAGTCAGCACACCTGTTTTACAAGATCCATCGAAATCGTTATCCTGTCTGCACCAAACCCTATGCCTTTGATCATTTCCCCAAGAAGCTCACTCCCAAAAGAGATTTCTCAGTAAGTCACCTTGGTTGTTTTTGTTTTGTGGCAGGAGCTCACCGCTTAGATCAGCTGACTTTGAATTTTTAATTCTCTTGCCTCTCCCTCCTGAGTGCTGGAATTGCACGTGTGTGACACTAGCCTCACTAGTCTTTCCTTGTGAGTGCACACATGCACAAGTGCAGGTGAGGCCAGAGGAGACTGGCTTCCCTGTTCTATTGCTCTCCACCCTAATTCCTTGAGACAGGGTCTCTCACTGTACCTGGAGCTAATAGCCAGCAAACTCCAGTAATCCTACTGTCTTTGCCCCAACACCCAACACTGGATCACACCCTGCTTTTTTATGTGAGTACTAGGGATTTGAATTCAGGTCCTCCTGCTTGTATGGTGAGTACTCCTACCTGCTGAGTATCCTCCCTATCCCCTCCATACCTTCCTTTCTTCATATTCATAATTTGTAAAAGCTAGGTGTGGTGGGACATGTAGTATGCAGAGGCCCATGGATTTCTGTGGGTTCAAGGCCAACCTGGTCTACATAGCAAGTTCTAGACCAGCTAGGAATGCATAGTGAGACCCTGTCTTAATAAATAAATAAATATATAAAAAGGATAGTATCCCTGAAAAATAATCTCTTTATTTTTATATTACAGGGTCTTACTGTAATCCAGGTTTGCCTCAAAGCCACTGTGTAGCCTAGGCTTATGTTGAGCTCCAAGCAGTCCTAGCCCTTAAAACATCCTTTGGTGCTTTTTTTTTTTTTTTAATGTCTAAATCAAAAATGTAAGGGGGGGGTGGTGCACACCTTTAATCCCAGCACTTGGGAGGCAGAGCCAGGTGGAGCTCTGTGAGTTCAAGGCACCAAAACTACACGGAGAAATCCTGTCTTGAAAAACCAAAAAAAAACCAAAAAGCAAAAGTAAGGCATGACTGGGCGTGAAGACAGAGGCCGTTAATCACCCTTCAGATGCAGGGGCAGTTTAAGTGCTGTAATCTTGAGGCCACTCCGGCTTATGTAGCTAGTTCCAGGGCAGCTAGGCCTACATAGTGAGACCTTGTCTAAAAAAGGGTGGAGCTTGAGACAGTTGACAAAATGGTTCAGCGGATATGGACACTGCCTTAGATCTTGAAGACCAAAATTGGATCCCACAACCCATGTAGTAGCAGAGAACCCTTCATACATGAGCTGTGATGCGTAGACACCCAAACATTACACACTAAATAAATAAATAGTTGTCCATGTAAGACAAGACCATTAAATGTAATCTGAACATAGCTTGATGATAGAATGCTTGTTCATGTTCTTTCATTCTCATCTCCTCCCTGGGTATTTTCTCTAGTTGTTGAAAATGCAGACCAATGATTTTCATTCATTACTACAATTATAGCAGGAGCATGTGGCAAAGAAAGCAATTCGCCTCAAAAAAAAAAAAAAAAAAAAAAAAAAAAAAAAAAAAAGGCAAGCGAGCAAGATGTCGGCATCCTAATAACCTCCCATAAAGAAAAAGATAAAGAAGTCACCCGAGTTGTCTCCTTAGCCGCGTGTCCCCAGATGAGACCCAGCATTAACGTGCTTTCCTCTTTCTTTCTGCAGCCTCATTATGTCCCAGACAACTACAAGAGGAACGGAGGGCGGTGAGTCCTGGAAAAACGGGAGGGGGTTAGCTCACGTTCCTGAGGGGTTAGCTAAGAGCTAATACAGAACAAGAAAGCAAGTAGCTCCTCATTGGTCTGCCTACTGGGATTGGCTGTTCTCTGTAGGGTAGGCCCTGAGTAACGCCATCACTTCAGTGGGAGCGGTGCAGTCCCGTTACACATCCCTAGCAAGAACAGGGGAGTGTAAAGAGAAGGGAGAGAGAAGAAGGTTAGACATGGAACTGCAGATGGACTCAGAATCTCTCTTTCTTTCTAGACTGAGTTTTCTCCATCACATGAGGGTGCATCCACTTTAGATGCCTCTATTAAAGAGATTCAGTCAGTACTGCGCAGTTTGCACTTTTAACAGTTTATATTTTTCCTTGTTTTATAAATGAGAAGGAGGTTCCTCATGGAGGCTTTTCTCTTGTCTGTCAGGTAAGAGCTTAAGTAGCCACTACTGGAGCTGTAGAGATGACTCAGTGGTTAAGAGCTTGTGTTGCTCTTGTGTTCCCTCTACCCATGCCAGGTTGTTCATGGCCACCTGTAAACCCGCTCCAGGGGATCCCGCACCCTCTCCTGGCCTCCATGGGCACCTGCACTCACATACACATGCACACACGTGTACACACATAATTTAAATATAATAAATGCCCACTGCTTTCTCTGTAACAGTAGCCTATAAAAAGTGAAGAATTCTAGATAACATAGAAAAGTAAAATAAATATTGTGGTTGGACTGAGTTTCCTTTGTGTTCATGAAGCAATCAGTGACACCTCAGCTCTTCAGGCCTGCTGTGTTTTATGAGATTCTATCTCATTTTTGCTTCAGATTTCTGAGAACAAGAAAGGTTTAATTTTACAAATGGAAATTAAGTTAATTTCTAAGTGGTAGAACATTAACCTAGCATATCCAAGTACTGCCATAAAAAGGAAAAACTACATTTCAGAGAAAAGTGATGGTTTGTATAACGCTGACATTCAGATTTCTTAACTCAAGCCAAAGTTCTAAGAAGCAGACTCGAGGACCTCAAGCCACCTTAGGCTTCTAGCTTTCATTCCCCACCCTGTCCAGTGTCTTGTTAGCCGTGCCCTGAATTCACATGTCCTTTGACAGATCATCCTGGAAGGCTGACCGCTCAAAGCCACCCCTAAAAGACCTAGGGCAAGAAGATGATGCTTTGCCCTTGATTGAAGAGGTGCTGGCTAGTCAGGAGCAAGCAGCCAGTGAGATGCCCAGCCCTGAGGAGCCAGAACAGGAAAGAGTTCCTGCCGACCTCAGTGACAGTGGGAAGAAACCAGAGGAAGGTAGTCAGGAGCCGCAGTTAGCCAGCACACCTGAGGAGCGGAGACACACCCAGCGGGAACGGCTCAACCAGATCTTGCTCAGCCTCCTTGAGAAAATCCCTGGGAAAAATGGTAAGACTCATAATTAGGCTTGAAGATAAGTGAGAAGTCAATGGAAAAGTAGTAAAACACATTGCACACACGTGTGCTTGTGCGTGTGTGCAGTGTGTGTGTGCATGTGTTGTATTGGAGAGTAAACCTCGTATTTCACATGTGCTGGGCAGCACATACCACTGAGCTTTCTTCTGTCAGGGTCCAGAACTACTTCTGGTTACTATGCCAGCATGTTCTAAGAAAATGGTTTGGTTTCTTCAGTGTGAGGCTGAGTTTGGATAGTGTCTTCCCTACCCTAGCGAACCACTTTTCTTTTGGAGGGAGAGTAACAGCTTCAAAACAAAAATTTAGGTCTAGAGAAAGACCTAATTGCTTTAGGCCAGGGGCGGGGAGGGGGGGAATGAGTCCTTGAGTTTTCCTTAGAGTGCAAATCCAGACTGAGGTGTAGAAGAGTGTTATTTGCTGAACTACCTTGGTTCTGTTTTCAGCCATTGACGTGACCTACCTGCTGGAAGAAGGATCAGGCAGGAGACTGCGAAGACGCACTTTGTTTATACCAGAAAACAGCTTTCGGAAGTGACTCTGAGCGGAACGAGAACGTGGAGCATCTGGGATCCAGTGAAGCCAACAAGTCCGCTCTCTTGCTCTCTGAGTGTGGACGGGGCGGGAAAGGTCCATCCAAGCAAGGGAGTGGGTCACGTCTTTGACACTAGGTACTTACTAGACCTGGAGCTAGTGGAGAGGCAGGAAGTAGGCTTGCGTGAGGCTGTTGAGTTTACTTCTCCTCTTCATGGCTTTGCCCTGAGCGTTACTGTAGAGAGGAGGACCACATCGGGAATAGCCGGAAGTGCTGGGCCTTAGAGCACTTGACAGTCCTCACGGCCCTGCAGGGACTCAGAGTGCTGCTTCCTGTGACAGGTACAGATCAAACTCCAAAGGGAAGGGCCTGGATCCCAGCCCTGTCCCGTCTGCTCTTGCAGCTCTAAGAGCTGTGTCAGACCTAAAACAGATGGTGTAGCTGGGGCCTCTCCTGACTTCCTTGACCAGGAAACTCTTCCTTCTTCCCAGCCAGGTCAGAGTCCTAGAACATGAACTGACTGCTCGAAGCACTTAGAACTGCTGCCACCCTCCCTGCTCTGCTCCCCAGAAGTGAGTCAGTAGAATCATGGGGTAGAAGAGGCCTCCATGGGGTCAGAAGGGCGGGCAGTATTTGTAATGATTTTTTTACCCTTCCTAACCTGCCAGACATATTTTTTCCTACTGAGAAAGCCACGTCCCCGCCAGCACACATGCTGCTTCTCTTCCTGTGTGTCTGCTGTGCTGTGCAAAAAGAAGATTCACTTCAAAAACAAACCAATTTTCTAAAACTACATGAAAACTCTAAACCCTCCTCTAATGAACTCACTACAGAACTGTTGAGCAGTGTTCCTGGTCAGAGTGTTTGTTGCGAGTGTAGATCACCAGTTGATGAAAACACTACTCATTTTCGTAACTGTAGAGTTCCCAGTGTCTGTCCCCCACTCGTCCGTCTCCCTTCGCCTTTCTGAATGACTTCGTCATCAGGAGGTATAGCCAGGGTCTCCTTCCCTCCCAGTCTTGACCAGACGTTAACAGACCATACTGTCTCTCTACGAGTAAAATTCAAAACGCTTTGCTCTGTCTTCTCAGACATACATATGCATATACATTTTAGATGTTCTTATAAGAGAAAAGATGGTTTTTAAATGTGCCAAGTTGTGTGTGTGTGTATATATATGTGTGTGTGTGTGTATGTGTGTATATATGTGTGTGTGTGTGTATATATGTGTGTGTGTGTATATATATATGCTGTGAGATTGGTAAGCAATACATTAGTAAACACATCCTCATTACTCTTTTCCGATGCTGGACCAATGATGTCCTAACTGTACATTTCCTTCCCCTTATGATGACGACGCTCTGACTCATTTAGGTAGAGACATTTGACCACCTTTCATTCCATTGATTTTCTTTTTCTTTCTCTCCTTCCTGTGTTATTCTTAAGGGAAAAAAAAAGAGAGGAAGGGGGATGCCAGAGATCCCCTTGAGCAGAGAAAAAGCAAAATATTTTATTAAAGAAAAAAGAGAAATTAAGAAAATAGTTTGGAGTATTTTCTTACTGTAGAGAAGCATTGTTCATTACCACGAGACCTGAGTATAAGATACTCACGTGTGGAGCTGGGGTCGCATGTCCAAGCCCATTGGAGTGGTTCCTTTTGTTTCTCGTTGCAGGGAGTGGGTGGGAGGGAGGTTGGACTAAGGGCACTTTGGGGGTCTCCTTTTAGTCAGAAGCAAGAAAATGACAAGAAAGAGCTAAAAATCAATGTTTTCCTTTAATAGTGTTAAACACTAAAATTTTAAAAAAGAAAGAAAAAACTTTGTAAAATGTAAGAACAGAAGCAAAAGACACTACGCTGTCATTTTATCTTTCTTTTGTTGAAAGATTCAAAACTGAAATGTTTTTTAGACAATCAAATGTTAGGTAAGTGCAAAAACTTGCTTTTTCTTACTGGTGTAGAAATTAATGCCTTTTTTATTTTTCAGTTATTTTATAATAACAAAATAAAAACAACCCCCCAGCTGCCAGGTGGGTTTTGGTGTTTGGAAAGCGGGGCAAAAGCACTACATCACTGCAAATAGCTACAGTTAGTCTGCATGTCTGTAGGCTGTGTGATTGCGGAGAATATAAATGCTGCTAATATATTTCCTTTTTACAGAAAAGCATATCTAAATAGATGATTGTTTTGATGTTAATCTTTGTAAATTATGTATTACCAATTTTAACATTGGATGTAATTGCATAAAGGCTTGCATCTCAATCCTGGAAAGTCTAGCATTAAATGGAACAACTTTTCCTAACTGGAGTGGTTACCTTGCTTTTTTGTGTGCCTCTTTCCTACTCCAGTATCTCCCAGTATGATCTCCATCCTGTTTCTAATAAGATCTTCTAAAACTGTCATCAGTATTCTGGGCCCCACAGGAGACATTTCTTCAATTCTAGGGTCTGTCTAGTTGGGCTCAGCCTGACCAGTAAGTAGCACAGCAGTTCTCCTACCAGACATCCAGCTGTTTGTGAGACAGCACCATCCTTTACTTACATTAGCAGCCTCTAAAGGGGCCTTTAACCTAGGGTCACTTTATTCTTTTGAGACAGTGTCTCAGTATGTAGCCCTGGCTGGCCTGGAACTCTGGAAATGTAGACCAAGTTTTTTCTTTATTTAGGTATGCTGAAAGCCCACCCCAGGGCCTGTGCGTGCCAGGCAAACACTGAGCTACCTCCTAGCTAGGTGGTGGGGCAGCAGCCTCAGTGGCGCACACCTTTAATCCCAGCACTTGGGAGGCAGAGGCAGGTGGACATCTGTGAGTTCGAGGCCAGCCAGGGCTACACAGAGAAGCCCCCATCTCAAAAAAGTAAACAAAAAAAGACAAGGTCTGGCCTCAAACTCAGTCTGGCCTCCCAAGTGCAAGGACTGCATCCATGTGCTGCATCCATGTGCTGTTACATCTGACAGCAGGTCCACACTCAGTGTGCTCCGTGTGTAGACAGTGTCTGCACACCTGACCGCAGATCCACACTCGGTGTGCTCCGTGTGTAGACAGTGTCTGCACACCTGACCGCAGGTCCACTCGGTGTGCTCCGTGTGTAGACAGTGTCTGCACACCTGACCGCAGGTCCACACTCGGTGTGCTCCGTGTGTAGACAGTGTCTGCCGTAAGTAGCTTCCGTGTGTTAGAATTCATGGCAGTGCTGTGTGGTGGGGTTTGTAGATGAGAGGCTGAAGCAGCAGCGGGCCCGTCGACCCTCATCTTAGCCATAATGTTGTCATCTCCGTTCTAAAAAAAGCAGAAACCGAGGCGTGGGCTTGCTCAATAACCTACCATAGTATAATTATAAGTAGTATAATTTTATGTGCTTAAAGACTAAAACTGTAAAGAATTAAAAAGAAGCCAGGCAGTGGTGGCACACGCCTTTAATCCCAGCACTCGGGAGGCAGAGCCAGGTGGATCTCTGTGAGTTCGAGGCCAGCCTGGTCTACAGAGTGAGTTCCAGGAAGGCGCAAAACTACATAGAGAAACCCTGTCTCGAAAAACCAAAAAAAGAAAGAAAGAAAAAAGAAAAAGAATTAAAAAGAAGAAAGAAAGAGCCAAAGTGAGGGTCGAGATGGCTGAGAAAAGTACTTGCTGTGAAGAGTAACAGCAGACTCAGTCCGCAGCACCCGAGGAAATGCCCAGCAGGCATGCCCACCTGTAATCCGACCTTCAGGAGTCAGGACAAAGGATCCCTAGGTCAAGCTAGCTGACTAGACAGGCCCAATTAGTGAGCTCTGGTCTCAAGCAGGCAAGTAAGGCTTCTGTCCTCAACCTCTGGCCTCCGAATGCACGTATGGACTCAGCGAAACAGGCCGAAGTACCCCACTTAATTAGAGACCCCCTCCCCACTTAATTTTGTCCAGACATAGTCTGTTACAGGAACTCAGATAGAATACCGAGGTGCCACACACCTTTCATTCCCGCACTGTTGGGAGTTCCAGACCAGCAAAGGTACACTATAAAACCCTGTCCCTGAGCTGACGACCGAACTCAGGGCCTTGAACTTGCGAGGCAAGTGCTCTACCACTGAGCTAAATCCACAACACTGCGACCCTGTCTAGAAGGGAAGAAAGGAACAATCCCAGGGCAGTCGACTACCATCCTCCATGTCTTCTACAGGTGAAGCTGCCACTGTTACACAAGTCTCTTCATGGTTGCAAAATAGGCTTTAAATGTTCTGTTTATCTTTTCTCTCTTTATTTTAAGTGTACGAGTGTTTGGCCTGCATGTTGTATCTGGTCAGGGCCCCACATGTGTGCCTAGTACTCATGGAGACCAGAAGAGAGCTCTGGGTCCCCTGTGTACTATGTGGGTGCTGAGGACTGAGCTGGGTCTGGGTCCTCGGGAAGAGCAGGCAATGCTCTTACCTGCTGAGCCATCTTTCCAGCCCCATCTTGTAGCATGAATCCTAATTGGTCTTAATAAAAACCCAGAGCCAGATTATCAGGGTAAATGCTAAAAGAGCAGAGAAGCAGAGCGGCAGCCACTAGTTCCACCCCTACAAATCCTCAGCCTAAAGAACCCTGAGTTCTTGTCTCCTCCCACCTTACATTCCTCACTCCGCCCAGCCATATCGCTTCCTGTCTCCACCTCCCGAGTGCTGGGATTAAACGTATGCGCCACCACTGCCTGGCTCTGTTTCCCTTTTAGACTGGATCAATGTTGTGTAGCCCAGGGTGGCCTTGAACTCACAGAGATCTGTCTACATCTGCCACCTCTTCTGGGATTAAAGGTGTGCGCCACCACCACCTGGCCTCTATGGCTAGCTAGTGGCTGGCTTTACCCTCTGATCTTCAGGCAAACTTTATTTGTAGTATAAAACTAAATTTTACATTTCTGGCCTGTTTCAAGTTCTGCAAGGGGATCCCACTGTTCTGCGTACACCTGTCCAAGGCTGAGCCATTAGGCTGTGACTACAAATGTTGTAGCAAGCCAAATGTCACTAATTCTCTAACAATGTTATCTGAAGTCATGGCCAAGAGAACGGGTCAGAAAGAACAGGCAAACAGATTGTGTCACGGAAAATAAAAGCTGTTATCAGTTTCAGGACCATGCTTGAAGACCATAGACGTCTTTGACACTTGTGGTCCTAGTCCCACAGTAACAGCTGTCTCCTGTATTCACTGACCTGAACTTTAAACATATGAACTTGTTAGTGTGGGCGGGTGTTTGTGTGTATGTTAATGCCTGGCAGGCATGGTGGTCCAGCTATAATTCTAGCACTCGAGAGTGAACACACACACACACACACACACACACACACACACACACACACACACATGATTTACAATTAAAGGAGCCTCAGAAACGCAATCTCTGGCTCTTTTAGGGATAGACTAAGCGGCTGAGGAGATAACTCAGTGTGGACAGTCTAGCTTGGATCCCTAGCACCCACATAATAGGAAGAGGGCAACTCACCTATGATTCCTAACACAGGATTCTCAGAGCAAGCTGTCGAGGTAGCCTCAGCAAGAGACCCTGCCTCCGTAAATAAAGCGGAAGGTAGCCAAGGAAGACATCTGATGTCCATTTCTGGCCTCCACAGGCACTCCAGTGCACGTGCACACACACGTGCAAACGTATACACTAAATATGTATGTAAAAAAGATGCTGCCTGTTGTGGTGCACACGTATGTAACTGGTCCTCAGGAAGCTAGGACAGGATGGCAAGGGGCAGGGGGTAACGCCTCTTCAGAAGTGAAATTTAGGCCTAGGAGTGTAGCTCAGTGAAGACCATACATTGTCTAGCACACGGGAGATCCTAGGTTCAATTCACACCTCATGGGGGGGGGGGGGGGGGCAGGGGGCACCTTATTCCCAAATGCCATCAAAATCCAATCTGAAAAGTCAGCCTGTGTAAGACTTGTCGAAGGGACAGACTGCAAACAGCACAGGAAGCAGCAGCATCCACTCCACCAGGCCCAGGCAAGCTTTCAGTGGCGGCAGGATGCGGATCTGAGATGTTGAAGAGGGCCGAGGTGCTAGAACTGGGCTTTCTCCTGGTTTCTGGTGTTCAGGCACCAGGCTGTCTCTGTGGTCCTCCGCTAAGGAGAGTACCGAGTCAGCAGTCAGTAGGAGAGCAGCAGTCCTCAGCGGTGCTCTGTGTGTAAGTTGAAGACAACTAGCCTTGGTTACCCTGCCGTGGAATGTTAGAAGGACTCATAGAAAGGGAAAGTGTAGGGGCAAAGGGGGTAGGCTAGAGGATTCCAACTAAGGGAGCCTGAAGAGATGGAGCTAGGCAGTATCAGGAGGCTAAGCCACAACCCTGTCTTCCTTCTTCAGGAGAGGAGAGGAAACCCGGACAAGGGATGGGAAGCAGTATAGAGCAGGACAGCTACTGAGCTGACCCTGGGGTCAAGGAGAGCCAGAAGTAGGGTGGGAAAACTGACTAGCCTGATTGCTGGATTGCATCTTGAGTTTCTCACCCCTGGGAGTCTCTCAACAGCTTAGGGCAGCAGGCCAAGGTTTTTAATCCCCTCAAGGCATATCTCTTATCACTAACCCACAATTCCCAAAGATAAACTCCCACAGACTCACGACACTGTTGCACCTTTACTGAACGGATGTTTCTCCTTGGTACTTTCCCGTTCATAGTTGTGGTCATAGCTTCCTGGTTGTTTTGCCTCTTTTCTTTAATGCCTCTTCTATCTAGACCACCTTTGTAGTGAATCCTAGGACATCTTAGCTTTTCTTTCTTTTTTTTTTTTATTTAAATAACTTTTTTTTCATTTATTTTACATACCAACCAGTTTCCCCTCCCTCCTCTCTGTAACTGATGGAAGCTTTATTTCAAAAGATTGACAGGAAACTCAACCATCCTAACCAACTAACGCCTGGCAAGATACTTTGCTTTTACTTAAAACCGTACCACTGCAGACGTTGGCATTAAACAGAAAAGTGCCACTTCTTCCCACATCAAACCTTCCTTTTACCTCAAAATCTAAAGTACAGTTTCAAAGGCTATGCGTCCATCTTTCCTCGTCTTTCCTTCAGGCTCTGTCATCCAGTGAAAGAGCAGTGTGAAGACCGAGCATGTGGGGCTGTGGAGCTGGCTCAGTGGGAAAGGCACTTCCCATCAAGACAGATGAGTCTCATCCCAAGGACCCCCAATAGTAGGCAAGAACTGACTCCCAGAAGTTACTGTCTGACCCACACACATGTGTGCCATGGTGCACATGTCCCTTCACACACACACACACACACACACACACACACACACACACAATCTAGAAAAAGAACAAATCCAAGGTGTCGGAGGGCTTGCTGCTTCCGCAGAGGACCCACGTGTGGTACCCAGAACCCACGTTGGAAGCTCACAGCTGCCTGTAACTCCATCAGATTTAATAGAACAGTAGTTCTCAACCTGTGGTCTTGACTCCTTTGGAGGGCAGAATGACCCTTTCACAGGTTAAATATCGGATATTTACATTACGATTCATAACAGTAGCAAAGTTTTATGGTTGGGGGTCATCACTACATAAGGAACTGCACTAAAGGTCACAGCATTAGGGAGGTTGAGAAGCGCCGTCATAGTGACATGGTAAAAATGAAGCCCCCCACTAGTGGCCCCCTGACCTCCATGTGAGCCATGGCATGAGTGCCCCTCCAGCACACACGTTCAGTGTATTCTACAGGACAAAACCTGGCATCCGAGCCAGGTGCACGCCTTTAATCCCAGCACTCGGGAAGCAAAGACAGGCAGAGATCTCTGAGTTCGAGGCCAGCCAGGGCTACCTGGTAAGATCCTGACTCCCCAACCCCCAAAAATAAAAAAATAAAAAATAAACTACCTATGCTAGAGCAGAAGTATCTACCTGCCTTGGGTTCCAATAAAAGGACTTCCCTCCCCCACAGCTGTACCTATACCCTGACACCCACAGGAACACGTATCGGTTCAACTCCCACATTTTATTGGAATAAGGAAGGAAAGAGGCAGATGAATGCCAGAGGCCCACCCACCAGGGGTGTCCAGGCTTCCACCTAGCACTTAGCACAGCAGGAGTACATCTTAAACACGGGCAACGAGGGCTAAGGACAGACGGAGACCACAGTCCTGTGGGTTTGGGGGCAGAGGCGTGTTCTACACTGGCACAGTCCACTGTGAAGGTTGAGGAGGGATCGGTGGGAATTTGCAGATAGGAAGGGTGGCGGTCTCTTGTGCAGATGGAGAAAGAGAAAGGAGTCCTGTAGACAGAAGGCCTTTCTAGGTGTTTGCAAGAGGGAAGAGGGAAGTTTATTTTAGCTGTCCACAGAAATGGATTTGGGAAGAAAGGTGTGTTTGCAGAAGGAAAAATGCTCTAGTTCACGTGAACAGCATTTATGAGCTATCCCATTCCTAGGAGAAGGAGAGAGGCCCCGAGCTAGAGAACGAGGGAGGTGTAGCCCACGGGCACCAGCCCCTCGGCACCTTCGCGCGCACAGTGCAGCCAGTCTTCACCCACTGTGCCAATGACGTGCAGCACTTCCCCACGCCGGAAGCTCAACTGGTCAGGTCCCGCAGCAGTGTGGTCACAGAGGGCCCGGACTGCCCTGGGGGAAGTCACAGAGAAGGGTGAGGACAAGGTGCCCAGCTCTTCCCAGGCCATACTGTCCTATGGCAGATTGCCAACACTCACTGACATGTCTTTCTGGGACCGTGGCCTCCCTGAACCCCAACACTTCCCTCTGCTGTTTGCAATTACACATATGCAAACCTCATGACCCTCCTAACACTCCAGGCCCTCCCGATGGGGGGCAGGGGGCATGACTCCCCTCAGCTGTTCTTGGCAATCCGGCAGCTCCTCTTAGTCAGTCCACTACCAAAGTTCACTTCTGGCTCGTCTCCATGCACTTCCCCCTCAGCTGCACAGCCATCACCCTGATTTGGACCTCTGTCCTTTCTGGGGGGCTACATGGAATCATTTATCCCAAGAGCTTCTCCAGGTCTACCCTCTCCACCTGGCAGTCTACCGTTGCCAGGCTTCAGCCCCTCTGAGGCTCCCCACTGCCTCAGAATGACATCCTGGTTGTGGGGCTGGCCTACTGACCCATCATCGTGCCCCACAGTTCTTCATTTACCACACTTGAGCTTCTTACCTTTGTCTCCCAATTTTCCTACCTGACACATGCCAGAACCGTTACTAAAACCCCTTTGAGCCCCAAGCCTGGGGACAGTGTCCCAGAGGGTTCCATCTCCCTTTCCACCCCAGTCACATCCACAGCCCTGCCGGCCCAAACGTGCCTGAGCTCGTCAAAACTAGCCACACATGTCTCCATTGGACTATATGCTCCTTGAAAATCAGATACCAACAAAATGGGGTCAGTTTTGTTCTCTCCTTGGCATAATGCCTGGCGCAGAGAAGCACCTAGAATACACTGAATAGATGAGAAATCAAAAAGCTTAATTTAGGCCAGACATGGTGGCACATGCCACTAATGCCAGCACTTGGGTCTCTGCATTCCAGCAACCAAAACTCCATAGTAAGACCCTGTCTCCGAAAGAAGTAAATTAATAATTAAATTTAAAAAGCTTAATTCAGTGAACTGAAATTACCCAGAGAAATGGCCTCAAAGTAGAAGTCTGAGCCAGGCGCAGTGGTTCAGGACATGGTGGTACACACTATTAATCCCAGCACTTGAGAGGCTGAGTTCAAGGCCAGTTTGGGCTACATGAACACACCTTGTTGTTTTTTTTAAAAAAAAAAAAAAAAAAAAAAAAAAAAAAAAAGCTGGGCGGTGGTGGCACACGCCTTTAATCCCAGCACTCAAGAGGCAGAGGCAGGTGGATCTCTGTGAGTTCGAGGCCAGCCTGGGCTACCAAGTGAGTCCCAGGAAAGGCGCAAAGCTACACAGAGAAACCCTGTCTCGAAAAACCAAAAAAAAACCAAAAAAAAAAAAAACAAAAAAAAAAAAGCTGCCAGATGTGGTGGCACACACCTTTAACCTTTAATCCCAGCATGGGGGCTAAGGCAGGCAGATCTGTGAGTCCTAGCCAGCCTGGTCTACAGAGTAAGTTCCAGGACAGCCAAGGCCGTTATACAGAGAAACCAGGTATGGGGGTGGGGGGAGGCAAGTATTGACTGTGCATACCCTTCTTTAATCTCTATGATTAAAGCAGGTGGATCTCTGTGAGTTCAATGCCAGCCTGGTCTACATAACGAGACCCTGTCTCAAACAAACTGCCTATTCCATTTGGTTACTTTTTATGTGTGTGGGTGTTCTGCCTGCACACATGTTCTGTGCACCACATTCGTGCAGCATCCGCTACCGGCCTGGAACTCGGGATTCTGCTGTGTCAGCCACCATGGCACTCCCAGCATCTTTTCCCAGACAAAGAGCTAAAGGAATTAGTGCCCCAGCAGTACAGAGCAGGGAAGAAACCGTGCAAACTGACCTTCACACTACCCCCTGCCCACTCTGTGGCCACAACACACGGATGCAGCCCTTACCTGTCAGCCTGCACCCTGCCAGCTGGCGAGTCCGCAGGCTCCTCGGGAGGGGTCTCAGGAGATGTCCCCCGCTTCACCAGAGCCAACACACTCACTGTTGGGGGCAACCAGCTAGATGGTCTCCTAGAGGAAAGGATTTGGTCACTGAAGCCATACCCCAGGAAAAGAATCCAAGAATCCCCCCAACGGCAGTTTGGGAACTGGTCAGAGGGCAGAGAGGGCAGCTGTAATTCAGATGAATCCATCAGGGTCTCACAGGAGCTAGCTAAAGTCACTAGACATCACTGAGAGCCACCTGCTGGGTCAGGCTCTAGAATGGGTCAGGGATTTTTCTTTTCTCAAGGGCCAGATAAATATTTTCAGCTCTAAGGATGAGGAAGTGAAATGAGGAACTTTATGTAGCCACTACATTGTAACCATTTATGCATGTGACCATTAGAACCCTTATATAGCTATAAAAACCTATCATCTAAAGAGTCATAAACGACTAGCCACGGTGAACTGTGGAGGAAGCAGAAGGTCAGAGAAGGGACAGTGTGCATATGCATGCACACATACCTGGACTTGAAGGCTCCATTCTCAGTTTCTGAGAGGCCCCCGGGCACACCAAATAGCCGCCCCAACCACACGCTTCTGCCAGGTGTGGTTTGTTCTGTGGGGGGAGGTGCCTCCTGTGTACCCTCAGCCGCAGTCCCAGGACGCCTGGGTCCCCACCGGAGAAGAGGGAAGCCCTCAGTGCCGCCAGAAGCATAGACCCGAGAAGCCTGGGTCAGCTGATCCCACCAGCTGCCTGCTGGAGGGCGGGTGGAGGGGGCTGAAGGGTCTGTAGTGGCCTCTCCTGAAGTCCCTCGGAGACTCTGAGCCAAGCGGCCCCCCCACTGCAGCACGGCCTGTACAGTCTGCTGGAGGGCAGGAGGCGGGGCCGCAGGGGCGGGAGCCTGCTGCAGGCCCACGGGCAGGTGGTGGTGATGCTCGAAAAGCAAGTCCAGGTGGAAGGTGAGCACGGACAGCGGCTGCAGCAGGAGCAGCAGCTCTGTGGACAGCGATGGGCAGCTGCCACACGCCAGGGAGAAGAATCCGGTGGGCAGGTAGAGGGACAGAAGACCTGGGAAAGAGCAGCCCGCGTCAGCCCCAGAGGGCATGCTGCACCGATCCCAGAGGAGCCAGTATCTCCCAGACCCCACCCTGTGTGGGGCCCAGGGGCCCAGCCCTCTGCCCAGGTGGAACCATTGCCTCCACGGGGAGATATGCCCAGTTAGTGTTGTCAATGGAGAAACATTATAGGTTAGAACGGGAAGAGACCAAGCGCCTGGGAACACACACAGAGGTGAGGACCTCCCTTTCAGGGCAGAGATGGAACCTCACAGAGGAAGGGACCCACAGAAGAAATGAACGCTATCGAGGCAGCAAGAAGGGCAAGGGGCGAGGCAAGGAAGCCACGATGTCCTCGAGTGGGAACAACGAAGGGCCAGGTCGCCTGGGCTCTCCTCCTCCCATGCTCTTCCCAGAGCTTGAAGCCTGGGAACCAGCAGTGACTGTCCTCTCCTAACCCAACGCCACCACGCCTCCCATCTGGGCTTCTGACCTGCATCCTCCTGGAGGCTGGAGAACCACAGTTCCAACTGTTTGGTGCTGGAGGGAAAAGGACAGGGGGTGAATTGAGGGAAGACGTGGGGAGTGAGGGATGACACCGGAGAGGGGAGGCCTCTGAAAACACGGGGCACCCACTACCGGGTCCCATCCAGGATGTGCTGGCGGTTCCAAGGCCAAAGAGCAGTGGGGGAAGGCCACTCACTTGAGGAGGCCCAAGATGAAAGCGTGGAAACGGCTGCGGCTGCTGCTCAGCGGGGCCAGTCGGCTGACCTGGCTGTACAGGGATCCCATCGAATGCGTGCGGGAGCCTGAGGACAGGGGCTGGCGTCAGCCAGGTCCGCGCCCTGTGCCCATCGGATCCCACTCCCTCACAGCTCACCTGGCTTCACCGATGCCTCCACCACGCTCCAAGGGCTGCTCCTGCGCTGCCCAGTGATGAGGTCCTTCCGGAATGGCTTCAGTCCATCGGCCACCAGAGCATGGAGGGCCGGGCAGAGGGTGGTCAGCACCAGATGCCCCACATCCGGGCTCAGCCGGCTATCCCCCAATTGGGCCTGGGGACAGCGCAAAGCGAGCGGGTCCAGAAGCATGGCTAGCCACTGCCTGCCAAGTGTTCGGGCGCCCTTTCACCTCTCTCAAAATAAACTCACCTTCTGAACCAAGTTCCGAGCAGCCCCAAAATGCGAGATGATTTTGTCCACTGAAGCACTAACAGCTATCAGGAGACCTGGGTGGAGATGGAAGGCACATCAAAGCCCCTGGTCTGGGGAGCGGGGGCAACAGGGCGGATGGCTGAAGAAGACCAAGGCTGACGATTCAGACAGAAGGCAGGAAGGGCGAACTACCTTTCTTTTGCTCCTGCAGCTGGCCAGTCCCACTCTGGGCTTCTGCCATCCACAGCCGCTGGGCCCCGGGAACACCGGCAAACGACCAGGAACTACGCACTATGTAAGGGAAGAAGAACGCGATGACGCTTCCTTACCAAGGGTTACAAGGAGGACGTGGTTTGGGAGTCGTGGGAGAAAGAACGCAGCCACTTGAGGCGGAGAGAGGAGTGTGCAGTCTTAAGTAAAGCCCAGCCCTCGCCACCCCCACCTCGGTTCCCATTGCCCTTCCTCTCCGGAAAGTCGGGGAGCCACGCCGACCAGCTGGGCCTTTAAGTAGGGAGATGACTGGGTGAGGAACTGGAGGGCTGCACCCACTGAGCACGTGGGAGCCTCGACCAATGGAAAGACAGACGGGAAAGGGTGGAGAGTCTTGGGGAACCCACGTAGTCACCTTGCACCTCTTAGTGCAAGGCTCCAGCTTCACCCTACTTGGGGGCGGGATTCATGGAGGAGGTGTGGCTAGGACCTCCTGGGAGGGGACAGTGGGTCAGAACCACCGCCTCGAGAACTTGCCCTAGCGGAGGAATTCCACAAAGGGTGTGACCCCAGGTCCCTAACAATGGACCCCTTAAGCTGGGCTGGAGACCGGGTGGGGCCGGCGTTCAGCGAGGAGAGCAGTCACGCTCCTCACCCCCAGAACGTGGAGCAAGGCCAGCCTCCCCGGAACTAGTGAACCCGCTAGGAATCTGCCCAACTCCAAGGGCGAGATCTAGCCAGGCACCCTAGAAAAAGGCTAAAACGCAGGCTGGCCCAGGGCAGGAGGGGCGGCGGGCCGAGGCGCGGCCCGCGGGGCTGGCCCAGGTCCGTCTTACGTTGCCTGGGCGGAGGCGGTGGCCTTCTGGTCCAGCGAGGGGCGGTCGGAGGACGCGGTGGTGTTGGCAGCGGGGGGGCGGGAACCTGGCGGGGGTGGGGGCGCCGCGGCAGGGAAGGTGCTACTTCTGGGGAAGAGCGGGGAGAGCAGCAGGGCCAGCTCGGGGCTGGCCAGGCCAGGCAAGGCCCCCCGCGTGGGAGGAGAATAGGCTCCCACTGGGGATAGGCGCACAGGCAGCAGATGCTCCCCCGGGGGACTCGCCGCCCCCAGCAGCTGCAACCGGGAATGGGACCGCCCGGTTAAAGGCGTCAAGAGCAGGGACCCGGGTGCGCCCGCGCCCCCACCCTCTCAACAGGGGGCGCCCGTCGGCCGAGAACCGGAAAACCGGGGGCCGAGGGAATAGCGGGGGACCGGCTGCAGGCGGGATTGGCGAGGCCAGGTGCAGAGGGGGAGGGTAGCGGGGCCGACAGCCAGGCAAGGAGGGGCGGGAGAAAGAGGAGCAAAGAGTTAGTCCCTTCACTCCAAGACCCACCCGGTTTCCCTTTTTCCCCAGCGCGCCCTGGCCGTGGGGCAGGGAGGACACCGCAGAAGGAGGGGATGAGGGGCGGGCTCAGGACCCGCCCTCCTACAGGGCTGCGCTTCTTACCCACGGCGTGCGCGCGCCGCTCCTCGGGCTCCGGAGCTGCGGGGGCCTCCTCACCCACCGCGGGGCTGCCAGCCCTGCCCTCCTCCGGCAGCCCCTCGGCGATGGGCAGCAGCCCAAGTCGATTCTTCTTCCTCCGCGGAGGGACGGGAGGGGGAGGCGGTCGAGGCGGGACCAAAGCCCACCCAGCCGGAGGGTCCCTGGGCGGGACTGGCGGCGGCTGGGCTCGGCTTCGCGACCGGAGTTCCTTGAAGGTGGTGACTTCTCGGGCAGGTGCCAAAGAACCTCCCAGGGACCCAGTCGGCGGGAGCTCGCTGTCGGGCGAGAAGACTATGAGCCAGTCGCTGCGATCTTTCTTGGCCTGCGGCACGGGGGGCAGCCCCGGACCCCGCTTTCGCTTCTGGGCCAGCTCATGGAAGGACGTGATTGTCCGATGGGGCACCGGCTCCTGGCTGACGTCACCTCTCCATCCCCCATCAATTTTCCCTGCATCTATTTTCGAACCAGAACTGGTGTTCAAACAAGAAGCCAATTTCCCAGATTCTGTTTTCAAGCTCGAGTTTGTATTTTCATCGATTTTCCAACCAGAGTCACTGTTCTCGATGGCTTTCCATCCAGCTTCAGTTTTTTCTGTGTCAATTTTCCAAATGGGGTTAATTTTCCAACTGGGCTCTGCTTTCCCTGAGTCGATTCTCCCATCTTCGGTCTCTGAGAGCTCAGAGGTAGCAAGATCCTGTTCCCCACTGTCTTCCTCTTCCTCCAAGCCTGGGGAGGGTAGGTCGTGGCAGGTGGTCAGGGCGTTGCAGTTGGAGTCCAGTCCAGGTCCAGGTGGGGAAGATACTCCGGAGCAAGAATCCGGAGAGCAGCAGAAGCTGTCCGGAGAGCAGGTGCCAGGGCCCGCTGAAGCCAGAGGAGAGCCCGGCTCCACGGGGAAGGTGCTGGACTGAGGGTGGGCATCCTCATTGCCAGGCAGGTCGCGAGAGTAGACTGACACCGGGGACTCATCAGGGCTAAGATCTGAGCAGGAGCTGAGAGAGGAGGAGCATCCCGGATCTGAAGGCGAGGCGGCCTCTTCCTCCTCCTGGGAAGGGTCCTGCTGGTTTTCTATGCTGGGCCCGTGCTCCTGGCAGCATCGGCAGGGCACAGCTGGACTGTTGGAGTTGGCGTCCACCAGAGTCCCGCTGCAGGGCCCCCTGCTTTCTTTGCCCCCCGTGTCTCCTGGGGGCGGAGGTGTGCTCAGAGGCCCCTCCCGTAGTTCAGGACGGCGGGACAAGTGCAGGCCCAGGGAGACATGCTGGAGGTGGATGTGATTGAGGTTGCAGAGTAGAGCCCGCTGAGGGGACAGCATGGTATTGAGGATGAAGGATGGCTTCCAGAGAACCAAGGGGATCCAGCCTCTCACATTCACCTACCTGGCAATTCAGATGCAGACCTGGAAGACAAGGATGGTTGAAACCCAGATACTGAGATTGCGGGTAAGGGCACCGGAGGTCACTGAGGACTAGAGCAGACCTGGGAAGAATCTAGCTGCCTTGGGAGATATTTAAATGAGATTCAAATGACCAGGAACAGGCCATTAGTTTCCACTGCAGTATTTGCTGGTGGAGTCGAACATAACCTCCAGGGAACTGAGAGGGTCAGAGAATGCGGTTGCGCTCTGATCTTCGTGGGGGTGCGGAGCTTGAAAAACGAGTAGGGCCCGGAATAGACCCCAATCCTTTCAAATCAAGCCCTGCCCTCCAGTGTACCCCCTCCCCCGCAGGAAGGAGACCCCGCCCGGATGCTCTAGTCAGGTGCATGGTGGGGAACAAGGCGAAGGATTTCGTTAACACAGGAGAGGGGTCTGGGCTGGGGAGGAGAAAGCATTCAGCTTATCAGTCTGCATCTGCCCCGGTCCAGCTCAAGCCTGCAGCCTGTGTGCCCTCACCAGCTCGCGACAAGGTTTGTCCATTCGCTCTGTGTTTGTCTCCATCTTCCAGGCACCACCCTTCCCCTCCCATGTCCCCATCCATCCATTTGTCCATCCATCCACACCCATAGACCGAGCCCTCCTCACCCGAGGTTCCTCCTGCAATAGACCCGGCCTTGGGTTCTTCTGCATCCCCGCCCAGCGAGGAACAGAGCAGAGGGGAGGGGCGCCGGCAAAACCCACTGTGGCGGTGCTGCGCAGCCGCACCCCTTCGTGCACGGGCGTGGCCTAGCTCAGGCCCGCCCCCAGTCCCCACGCCACAGCTTGACGTGATGCCTGCATCACCCATCTAGAGTGCTGCAGCTTTGGGATCAGTGAACGCTGATGCCAACCTGGCTTCCAAGCTGCCACCGCCCACCCCTCCATTCTAGACAACAAAGCCGGACTCCCGATTGACACAAGCATAAAACCACAGGGTGTTGTACAATAATTTATTGAGATCCCTCCCTTCAAGCCTCTGCACTCTCGAGGTCACTTTCTCCGCTTGTAGATCTTTTCTGCTAGTTCCAAGAAGATGGCTGGGGGCAGGGGCGCAGAGTACTGTTCTATGAGGCTCTTGAGGCGGCTGTAACTGTCCTCCTCATACTTGAAGAACACAGCCGGCAGATCCAGCGCCTCATACAGTGCTTTCACCCGCGCCACCTTCTCTGGGTCCTTCTGCCCATAATTCTCCTGGAAGCAGAAAACGGCTTTACTCGGCTAAGTTCAAAGGAACTCACAATCCATTCATACATTCCAGAACATTGGGAAAGCCATCCACCCCATTTTGTTGTTTTAGACAGGACCTCGTTATGCAGGACCGCCTGCCTCAGACTTTTTTTTTTGGGGGGGGGGGGGGGTTCGAGACAGGGTTATCTCTGTGTAGCTTTTGGAGCCTACCCTAGAACTCACTCTGTAGACCAGGCTGGCCTCGATCTCACAGAGACCTGCCTGCCTCTGCCTCCCGAGTGCTGGGATTAAAGGCGTGTGCCACTGCCGCTCAGCTCTGCCTCAGACTTGAGTGCCACTTGTAGCTCCCCTGCCTCAAACCTTTCTGTGGGGATCCACGATATCAGTCAAGCATTCCCTCCCGCACCCCAGTGCTGAGGTATCGGCTCAGGATTATCTCTGTCCTATGGTTCCTCAGCCTTGGCACTGAAGAGAGTTAATAGGCACTCATGTTGTCTGGCAAGAGCGTCTAGAATCTTCCCTGGCTCTGCCACTAGCAGCCTTCAGCACAGACACCAAACTGCACTGAGGCCGCCAAGTGTCTCTTGGACGCACAACCACATCTGAGCCCCCTCAGCAAAGGGCCCCGACCCAGCAGCCCCTCGTGGGCACCTCTAGGATCTGGCGCTGTTGCGGAGTGGCCCGCTGCAGACACTGAACCACCAGCCAGCTGCATTTGTTGTCCTGGATGTCGGTGCCGATCTTTCCAGTCACGCTGGGGTCACCATAGAGGTCAAGGTAGTCATCCTAGGCAGCAGCAGCAGGCAGAACAGGAGAGGTGAAGAGGCTTCCAGGCAGGGGCGAGGAAACATGCTCTGGGGCTGGCAGACCTTCCTACCTGGATCTGAAAGAACTCGCCCATCTCCAACAGGATCTTCATGGCATTGGCGTGTTCCTTCTCCCCATCGATGCCTGCCTGCGGGGAAACGGGTGAGGCAGCAGCAGGAGCTACAGGCCTCTTGTCCTCCCAACGCTTCCCCTGGGCTTTGCTTCCTACAGTCCAGCCTCTAGTCCTTCCCATCAGTTAGGACTTCCTGGACTCCTAACAAATGAATCCACTGAGGGCCCTCACACATCCACCCTTAGTTACAGGCATTACAGGGTCACTTTCAAATTTTCTGGCCACCTCCAACTCCTTCCAAGATGAAAAGAAAACTTAAGAGCGAGGTCAGGGTGGACCACAAACCCAACTACCCCAGCCTGGTCTCTTGCTTCACTTTTCCTCTGCTCCTCCATGAGCTGCAGCACCTGCAGGCCTCACCCTGTTCATGCTCCTCCGCTCCTATCTCAGCCCCCATCAGAGGGCTCAGTGGCTGGCCTGAGGCCAGTCATAAATGAACGTACAGGATGGGCCCAGTCATCCACTCTGTGCCTTCCTGTCCCAAAGCCCACAGGACAACAGTGAGGACGACACCGACTCACCATGTACATGGCAGCCGCGACAGGCAGGTAGAAAGAATAGAACGCCGTCTTGTACTTGACAATGGATTTGTACCTGAGTCAGGGAGAAGACGCATTCATAAGGGCAAGGCCCATCCTGAGTCCCTCACCATGCAGACATGGCTGCCACTGGCCCTTACCTCTTTTCAGTGTATCTACCAAGATCCACCTGGCCCTGGGGGGCTGTGATGAGGTCGAGAGTCTGCCCAATCTCCGTCTGATAGGAACTCTATAAAGAAGCGTAACCGACGGTCTCTAGGCAGGCTTCCTCCAGAAATGGGGAACGCTGGCATCCCGGGCCTCATATCCCGAGCAGCTGACAACTAAGCAGTCAGCAGCGGAAGAGAGCAAACCTCCAGGCCACACCACACCCTTCCCGGCAACCCCAGCAGAGCAGATGAGCACGTGCCCAGAGGCGGGGCTGAGGGGAGGGCCTGTGGACCCTGCTCCAGCCGCACTGTACCTGCAGGAAAAGCTCCAGCAGGTTGAGGTAGTAGGGCTGCTCCCTGCAGTAGGACTTCAGCAGGCGGTAGATGCAGGCTTCCAGAAGCAGAGCATCGTTGATGGCATCCAAGCCTATTCCTGGCTGTGAGGAACAGAGTGACAAGTTACTCTAGGCAGGTTCAGCCATCACAGCAGACACCCACCCACCTCCCTGTGGCCTCCTCACCACGTCATTGCTACCTTCCCGTCTACGTTAGTTACCTTCTGATACCAGCAGATCTGTCCACGGCGGGTGAGGGAAGAATCCATGATGTCATCTGACACAAGGAAAAAAGCCTGGAGCTAGGAGGGAGAGTGCAGTGAGACTCCCGGGCTCCCTAGGGAGCTTCTCCAAGTACACTGCTGCTCTGGGCACTGCTGGGCACTGGGTGGGAAGGCTGGCGTAGGGACCCCGAGGAGTTCCGGGACCTCCTCTCGGAGTCCACATGCTAATGGACTACAGTAGAACTCTGCCATGTCTAATCAGCTCTAGGACACCCCTGGTAGCAGGAAGAATATGAAACGCCTTCATGCAGTGCAAAACGTCAATGAATTTTTGTTCCAGGGAGTGGTTGTGTTGTCTAGTTTTAGGCCAACTTGACACAAGCTACAGTCATTTGGGAAGAGGGAACCTCAACTGAAAACTGTCCCCAGATTGCCCTGTGGGGAAGACTGAGGCAATTTCACTGTGGGTAGTGCCACCCCTGGGCAAGGTGGTCCTGGGCTGTATAAGAGAGCAGGCACGCTGGCCCATGTCTTTAATCCCAGCACTCAGGACACAGAGGCAGGCAGATCTCTGATCGAGGCCAGCCTGATCTACAGAGCGAGTTCCAGGACAGGTAGGACCACACAGAGAAAGACTATCTCAGGGGGAAAAAGAGGAAGGAAGGGAGGGAGGGAGGGAGGGAGGGAGGGAGGGAGGGAGGGAGGGAGGGAGGGAGGGAGCAGGCTAAGCAAGCCATGGACCAAGCAGCAGTACCCTTCATGGCATCACTGCAGTCCTGACTTCTCTCAGTGCTGGACTGTTATCTGCAAGTGCACAATGAAATAACGTCTTTCCTCCCTAAGCTGCTTTGATCATGGTGTTTATCACTTCAATAGAAATCTTAGACAGTGGTTTTTATTTAAAAAAACAAAATTGGCTCCAGAGATGGCTCAGTGGTTGTGGCTCAGTGGTTGCTCTTGCAGTTTCGATTCCCAGCACCCACACGACACCTCACAACCACCTGTAACTCTAGTTCCCAGAGATCCAACGCCCTCTCCTGGCCTCTGTGGGCACTGCACACACCTGGTACACATACACAGGCAAAACACTCATACAAAATAAAACTGTAATGAAGATTTTAGAAAATCTACTGGGAAGCAGCTCTCTGACCCCGGGCAGGGCATCCTCCAATAGCCCCATGCTTTCACCTCCACCCTCTTCTGAGAGGAGAGGCTAGGGATGGAGTGTCAGGCAGGGTCCGAGGGGTCCCTCCTAAGACCCAAGAGTCACATTTCTAGGAACATGCCAACAGCACCACCTTGGCGGTGGACTATGGGCTAAACAATGACTCTTCTTTAGACAGTCACCCCTCACATGGGCCAAGAAAGACCTTGACCTTCGCCTTTACCTCCACTTCCCAGGTGCTAAGATCAC
Organism: Peromyscus eremicus; assembly: GCF_949786415.1. Lineage (NCBI taxonomy): Eukaryota > Metazoa > Chordata > Mammalia > Rodentia > Cricetidae > Peromyscus > Peromyscus eremicus. The sequence continues at coordinate 63,326,495 of NC_081421.1, forward strand.
ATGTGTCTGCCTCCTTGCCTGGTTTTATGCTCTGCTGGGGACTGAACCCAGCACTTCATGCATATGCAGCAGCACTCCAAGGCAGCTGCTTCCCTGGCCTTTAGACACTCCTCAGTGTCTGCCAAGGGCTCATTTCAAGTACAGGATGTGCGGGCGGTCCCACTAGATGTCCCCAGAGCCTACCACTGACCTCAGAGTGGGGCTTCCCAAGAGCTCTCTGTTAAGGATATGGAAGAGTAGAACACTCAACACCCATGATGCTTTTGGTTTTGTTTTCTTGAGACAGTGCCTCATTATGCAGGCCAGGGTGGACTCTAGCTCAAGATCTCAACTAAACTCCTTGATACTGTACTCACACGAGTGTGCAATAACAGCAACTTCTTACTGCCAGAATATGGATTTGTTAAGCATCTTTTCAAGACATAGCAAATTTCTGTTATTGGATTATTTGGTTTTGCTGTATTGTGTTAAAAATGCTGAGGATGAGCCGGGCGTTGGTGGCGCACGCCTTTAATCCCAGCACTCGGGAGGCAGAGCCAGGCGGATCTTTGTGAGTTCGAGGCCAGCCTGGTCTACAGTACTCACACATGGCAGGAAAGGGTCTTATGACTTTTTTAACCTTCCCGCCCCACCCCAAAATGATATATATTTTTTTCTTGCTTGTTTTACAAACTTTTTTCTATTATTATTGTGGGGAGGGCATGTGTACCCCACAACACACATGTAGATATCAAAGGAGAATGTCAAGGGTTGGTTTTCTCTTTCCATCCATACAGAGGTTCCGGGGATGGCACTCACTTGGCTGGCCTATTCAGTAAATGATTTACACACTGAATCATCTCATCATCCCTCGTTCATTGAGGGGCAGGGGACGTGTCTGAGTTAGATGCAGACTGCACAGCATGCAGTGGGGTCAGAGGACACTTGGGAGTCACTGACTTTCTTCTTCATGGCTTCCAGGGATCAAACTCGGGTCTTCAGCCACCCTGTCATTCCCGTATTTTCAGAAGTTTACCAGTAGGCCCGGAGTGCTGGTGGCTGCGAGATGGTGGTGGAGCACATCTTTATTCCCAGCACTCGGGAGGCAGAGGCAGGAGGATCTCTGAGTTTGAGGCCAGCCTGGTCTACAGAGTGAGTTACAGGACAGTGAGGCTACACAGAGAAACCTTGTCTCAAAAAAACCAACCAACCAAACAAAAACCCAGAAGTCTATCAATACATCATTCAAACTCCACAAACTGGTCTATTTAATCGACCAATTCAATAAGACTGTGAGCCAGGCATGACGGCACACACCTGTAATCCCAACACGTGGAGGGCTAAAGCAGAGTATCTTGAGTATGAGGCTAGCATGAGCTACACAGTGACACCCTGTCTCAAAAAAACAAAAACAAAGGGCCGGGGATACAGTTCAGGGATGAGTGTGGTCAACACAGACAAGGCCCTGGGCTTCATCACCAACTTTGAACCCCCTACTCACCTGGAGAAAAGAAAACAAAAACAAGCCATAGACATTCCAGAGCCGGGAAAGCTAAGCACATAAGTCAAAAAGATGTAGGAACTGAGGCAAATCAGAGCTAGCGATCCGTGGGAGTTAAGTATCCTACCTCAGGGAAGCAGCCTTCACTTGGCTCCAGCAAATCGTTCCGATAAGTGAACATGTCAAAACTCTGGATTGTGTAAATACAGTGTATATGTTCGTAAGTGTGCATGTGTGTTGTTACGTGTGCATGTCTTCTACGGTATGTACATGCTATGTGTTTGCATGTGTATGTATGTATATAGTATAAGTGTATTTGTGTAAATTTGTGCATGTGTGTGTATGCTGTATGTTTGTTCAAATAAATACATACATGTGCATTCATGTGGAGGTCAGAGGTTAACATTGTATATCTTCCTCATTTTTAAATATATATACATATGTATACATAGCTTTGTTTTTATAACAACCTTTATGTATTTTTTCACACATATTGATAAAAATGTCAAAGTTAGGAAAAAATAGGGAATGCTTCGTGAATTTGCGTATCATCTTTGCACAGGGGCCATGCTAATCTTCTCTGTATTGTTCCAATTTTAATATATGTGCTCGTGAAGCAAGCGCTATTTTATTCATCCTGATGTTTTGTCTGCATGTATGTCTGTGTATCACGTGCATGTCTGGTGCCTAAGAAAGCCACCAGAGGGTGTCAGATCCCCGAGGTCTGGAGTTATAGATAGGTGGAAGATAGATACTAGGTAGGTACTAAAATTGAACCCAGGTCCCCTGTAAGAGCAGCCAGTGCTCTTAACCACTAATCCATCACTCCAGCCCCTCCACCTTATTCTTTGAGACAGGGTCTATCACTGAAACTGTGCCAGACTAGCCAGCCAACAACCTCCAGGGGCTTGCGTGTCTCTACACCCCAGCAGAGTATTACAGATGTACACTGCTGTATGTGGACAGTGAAGAATTGTTCAGGCTTGCCCTTGAGCCACTGTTCTATGCCCTGGAAATCTGGTTTGTGTGTGTATCTATGTTGTGTGTGTTTATGTGGATGCTTGTACTATGCACATACATGGAGGCAACCAGGTGTCTCGAACATTCTCCACAATATTATTATTATTATTATTATTATTATTATTATTATTATTATTTGTATCAGCCCTCACTGATCGGCTGGCTTGCCAGGAACTTCTAGGGATCTGTCTGTCTCTGCATCCAGCACTAGCATTACAGGTGTGTGCCATCACACCTGACTTGTGTGTGCATTTAGTGTGGGCACGTGTGCCTCAGCATATGGGAGTGGAAGCCAGAGGAAGATGTCAGGTGTCTGTCTGTCTGTCACTGCACCCTTTTTCATTTAGTGTGGGCACGTGTGCCTCAGCATATGGGAGTGGAAGCCAGAGGAAGATGTCAGGTGTCTGTCTGTCACTGCACCCTTTTTCATTTAGTGTGGGCACGTGTGCCTCAGCATATGGGAGTGGAAGCCAGAGGAAGATGTCAGGTGTCTGTCTGTCACTGCACCCTTTTTCTCTCTCACGGAGCCTGGAAGCCGCAGCCAGCCTCCGACTCTGCCTGCCATGGCGCTGGGATTGTGTGTTCACAGCCACAATTGGCTTTTCATGGGGGTGCTGGGATCCAACCAAGAGGGTCTTCTGCTTGTACAGCAGACACACTTACCAGCTGAGCCATCTCACCAGCCTTAAAGGCTCCCTTCCCCCTCAAAAACAGGGTTTCTCTGTGAAGCCCTGGCTGTCCCAGGACTCACTCTGTAGACCGGGCTGGCCCTGAACTCAGATCTGCCTGCCTCTGCTGGGATTAAAGGTGTACACCAGCACACTAGCAAGATTTAAGTGAAAATTTTCTGACACTTCTCTGTGCCTGACGTGATTCACATTGTCTAAATGTGACTGTAGCATATAAGAGACACAGAGACATAAACACAAGCAAGAAACAGGCTTAGGATCCTTTTCAAGAAACCCCAACTCTGGGGGCCCTCTGCCTCCCTCCACCCTTCTTACCAGTTCTACACACCAGCCCACAGTCAGGGCCCGCTGAAGACTCTCCGCGTCCTGTTTCCTCGGCTCCACCAGCTCCCGGAATGCTTGGAGCACAGTCAGACCCCGGTTGTACTTGCCTCCCACAGCATTGTACTCCAGGACCTGAGGCAGGCAGGATGAGAGCCATCGTGGGCCACACAGGAGACGTTGTTCCTTTCCTTCTCCCTCTCTTCCTCCCAGCTCCCCCTTGGAGAGACCCTGAATTCCTCCTCTCTTCATTTCTTCTCCAAAGTCTGATGGCATATGGCACCATTTCCAGGACCCAAGCACCTGCTCCCTAACACACACTCAAGTCTTCCCATAAGCCCAAGACTTAGAGTACCTCTCCAGCCTGCACTGAAGACTGGGTCCCTAGTACGGAGGGGAGGCTAACTCCTATATTCTCAATACTCAGAAGGCAGATGCAGGTAGGCTTATGAGTTTGAGCTCTAGCCAGCCTTGGCTACAGAAAAACAAACAAACAAACAAACAAACAAACAAACAAAATGGCATCTCCATCTGACCAAATTAGGCCAAAGTAGGGCATGAAGGGACAGCAAGATTCAGAGCTATTTCTAACCCTCCAATGGCATGTCCTCCCATTGGGGTGTCCTACGGTGCCTTCCACCATGCAGAAGTAACTAACTAAAGAGACATCTCTTTAACACCCACAGTAGAAACAAAGAAAACGGCCCTCCTTGGTTTCTTCCTGGGAGATGGGTGAGAAACAACATTTATAAAAAGAATTCCAGTTCTAGGCATGGCGGCACTGTAATCTATACAGCACACAGGCTAAATAATGAAACTGCCTTAAAAAAAATGAATAAATACAGGAGAAGAGAGGGAAACAGTTAACTCAAGGATGGCAGCAACAGTTCCTTTCCTAAAAATAGGGCTTCGTGATGCTACAATCATCTCCCTCAGGCCTCGGGCAACAGCATCTTAAGTATCTTATCAAACTAACACCCTATCTTAAAATTTCAGGGCCCAAAAACAAAACTTCACCAGGTCCAAGGCTCTACTCCCATGCAAAGATATTTGGACGGTACACCTGCAGAGCCCAAAGTCAGGGAGGTGGGCTGAGCTGTACCAGGGGCCTACCTACTCCAGAAGAGACTCAGGTAAGAGCTGTTGCCTCCACTCTTACTAAAAGCCATGCAAAATCCACACCTCCACTGGCTTCTTCAATCCTGAATCCCTCACCTCCTTGAGCCGAGTAATGGCATCGCCTGTCTCTGGGTGGCCTAGTTCATCCTCAGTCAGCACCTTGACGATTTGGGAGAAGTGCTGGATGAAATCCTGCCTTTCTTGGTTATGAGCATCCAATTTCTGGTTCCCATTCATTGTGAGAGAGGAGCAAAACGCTCTGAGGAAAAAAACCACACACAAATGAGAGGTCTTCTCCGGCGCTTCCCTCCCCGAGGCCCCACACTCCAATGGCCACACTCACCGACGCTCCTCTGTCCACACTTGGCACCACCAGCGGGCACTGAGCCAGGCCCCCAGGACTGGACACCCATATGCCAGGGAGGGTCGTTGTAGGGAAGCAAGCCACCTCTCCTGGGGTGCCCAGCAGGGGGCCGGCAGCAGAAAGGCCCCTGCAGATCTCAGCCAGCGGGACAGGGGCATCGTGGGTGGGCATGGGGGTGTGGGGAACACCAAGCACTCCCTGCAGGAGCAAGCACCGAAGGCAGATGCTTGGTAGCAGTTAACTCTCTGGTACCTCCCTCAAACCAAGCTTTGTACCTCCTGCATCAGAACGCCGCACCCTGTTCCAGCTTGAATTCAGAATTACGGCAAGAGCACACAGGAAATAAAAACGTATGTATGTCGGGGTGTCTAAGAGCCAACAGATCGTCGCTTAAACCGAAATGGCTAAAACTGAACGGTTTCTACTTCCAAGGCTGCATGCATTCACAAGGCTGGGGAGGCGGTACAGAGAACTGGGGGATGGAAGGTCCTTAAGTCACACTATCAACGGGGAAGCCACACGAAAGTTCTAGAGGTAGGCAGCTGAGCCGACGCAGAGCCAGAATCGAAGCGAGGGGTCCGTGTGGAGGGGAAGGAGGCTCAGGCTCTGAGCTACGCCTGAGAAGGGGACTGGAGGCGAGCGCGGTGCTGGCTTGTGATCGGGAGTACCGGGGCTGGCTGTCCGAGCCTCCCACGGGCCCTGGTCCTAGCTGCTGCGGGTCTCCCGGCCACAGGTGGGCGTGGGAGGGCTCGGCACGAGTAACCCGCGGCCGCGCTCACGGAGGACTGGAACACCCCAGCGGAGTTCAGAAACGGACGAAAGCACAAGACAGCCGCTCGGCCCGGCCCACCGACCCCCAAACCGGTAACTCCTACGCAGGCTGGCCCTGCGGCGCCTCGGCGCTTCACTAGATCTGAGGCAGAAGCAAGCCTCGCTCCAGCCCCAGCAACAGCTCTCACCTGGTCCGGAACGCGAGTTCTCCCGGCGTCCCAGATGTTGGCGGCTAACACTAAAAGCGAGAGCGCGGCGCGTTCAGCACTCTGGGGCTTGTAGTTCCCAGTCCCTCAGCTCAGGCGGTAGAGCCGCAATCTAAGACTACAACTCCCGGCATGCTGCGAACCAGACCGCGGAAGACGCGGGCGTGTGCGGCCGGGTGGCCACAGCCGAGTTCGCTGATTGGCTGAGTGACCTCGCGTGAGCATAAGGCCTTGTGACGGCTGACCAATGAAAGTGCGGCGCGCGGGCCATCAGCCCACCAGCAGGTGGGTGGTGTTAGGCGACAATACGACCGGACCAATAGTGTGGGAATTCTTCCACGTGGTTCCCGGCTGTCGCTCGTCCAGTGTTTCTGGTTGACGTTGTTAGGAAGACCCCGGCGGAAGAACCAGCCTTGCAGCTTCCAGCACCTCTGGTGCTAGCTGGGGTGTGTCGGCTCATTTTCCAGCTCTCAGAACACCGGCAACAGGACTGCAAGTTGAAGCCAGGCAGGGCTCCTCTGAAGACTGTGTTGTTGTACCCGTTTCTCAAAACCCCCAGAGACCACCAAGGAGCCAGTTTCTGATGGATCCTTTTATTCAGGCTCAACCTGGGCCCCCGCATGGCAGATGGAAGGAAATGTGGCAGCGGCCACGAGCCCAGGTGTAGAGAGTTTTTATTGGGAAAAACCACAGCTGGGAATTGGCCATTTGGGATTGGGTAGAAGGGATATGGGGCAAGGTGATTTTTTGAAACTATTGGTCTAGACTTTAGGCTTGAAACCACATTTGAAACCATTGGGTTAGACGGTTGGCAGGGAACCACCACCTGATGAAAAGGATAATCTGGACTGCTCAGCAGGATTATCTATATATCTTCAAGGGCCATCAAATTGCTGGACCCCAGCAGGGCTTTACTGCATAAACAGACATATGCAAACAGTATTTGTTTTTTGTTTTGCTTTGTTTGGGGGAGGGAGGTGTTAAAAAGATTTGAATTCCTTGTCCTAAATACAAATTTTACAGTATTTGATAGAAAAGGCATGTTTAATATTTCTAACTGTAGTTTTCTGCTTCCACAGACACAATCCACACGGAAGCAGGCACAACTGGTAAATTATATGCAAAAATCAGTTGATTAGAAACCTTCAACAAACAATACCAAAAATTAATAAAACAATTATAGTAGCAGCTAAATAATAACAGTAGCATCCAAAATAATAAACTAATAAAATAACTAGGAATAAATCGTATAAAAACCCTGAAATTTTTTTTTGCTTGATCTGGCCCAGCAAGAAGGTTCACTGGGAAAAATCACTCGCTGCCAACCTCAGGACCTACAAAAGAGGATATTGTTAAGGTAGATGTTCGCAACACAGATCCATCTACCAAGACAAGCAGTCTCAGCTTTCAAAGTCTGAGCAAAAATTATTGAAAACAATTGAAAAGTGAACGAGGAATTTATGTGGACCCCACATAATCTCAAAAGACAGCAAAATTAGAGATTGCTAGGTCTCCATTTCTACACATACCGAGAGTGAAAGCAATTATAGTAAGTGGTAATTGTATAAACAGGACATGACCACTCCATGTTGTGGTTGGTGGGGAGGTTTTTATTGTAGATATGAGAGAGAACAGCCAGAGGCAATTTGGAAGAGTCCAGAGCAGAGAGAGAAAACAGTAGCTTGAACATGGCCAGCAGACTAGAGCTAGCCAAGAGAGGAGGTGAGAAGGCATGATGAATAAGAGAAGATCAAGAAAGCACAGCTGAGATAGGGTTGTAAGGAGAGAGGCTTAGGGAGGGAAGTTTCTGAATTCCCATAGGGGACTTGGGGAGGTGTAAAAACCCAGGTACTTGTGGTACAGATTGGGGGGAGGGGGCGGAGGCTTGGAGACCAGCATGCTCTTTTTTTTCTCTTCTGCCAGTGGTAAGGGAACTGGCTTCACAAGTTCCCGAGGAAAGTTGGTTTTGGTCATAATTTGGGGAAATGGAGTTTCCTTTGGACCTGACAGTAACAACATAAGGAACACATACAAACCAAGGTATCAGAAATAAGAATTAAGAAACAAACTCATGCTCAGCAGTAGAGGTGCATACCTTTAATCCCAGCACTCAGGGAGGTAGAGGCAGGCAGAGTTCAAGGCCAGCCTGGTCTACAGAGTGAGTTCCAGAAGAGCCAGAGCTAGACAGAGAATCCCTATCTTTAAAAAAAGAGAAAAAAAAAGAAACAAACAAACAAACTAGTGTAATAGCCAATTAACTCTGTCAAGATGCCAAGTCTGTGCAAGGAGAGAGTAGTTGTCAACAAACTGAATTTCCAAATGCAAAAGAATAAATTCAGATTACTATCTCATACTGAGGGACTAGGAGGTAGACTCCCTGATAGGCACACAGATACAGAGAGGGCCATGACTACGTTGTTACATGAATCCTAAATGGTCTTATAATCAAAACCCAGAGCCAGATAGCAGGTGAAAGTTGAAAGCTTAGAGAAGCAGAGCAAGCCACCTCTTAACTAACCAATTCCTCAGCCTGCAAGAGCCTGAAAAGACCTGAGTTCCTGTCTCCTCTCACCTTCTATTCCTTTCACTGCCCAGCCATATCACTTCCTACCTCCACCTTCCTAGTGCTGGGATTGAAGGTATGTGATCTCAAGTGCTGGCATTAAAGATGTGTGCCACCACTGCCTGGCTGTTTCTCTTTTAGACTGGATTAATCTTGTGTAACCCAACTTGGCCTTGAAATCTCAGAGATGCAGACAGATCCATGCCTTTGCCTCCTGAGTGCTAGGATTAAAGGCGTGTGCCACCACTGCCTTATCTCTATGACTAACTCTGTGGCTAGCTCTGTCCTCTGATCTTCAGGCAAGCTTTATTTCTTAGATTACAAGCAGTGTATCACCACATTTCCCCTTTTTTGTCTAAAATAATAAAAGAAGGTTATAGCTAGTATAAGAAAACCTGGGTTGGGGATTTAGCTCAGTGGTAGAGCGCTTGCCTAACAAGCGCAATGTAGATGTAGTTTTCCTGCCTGGTCCACGGTCAGGGCAAATCTCTCTCAGCCGCCAGTCCCACAGCCACTCAGACCCAACCAAGTAAACAAGGAGACTTATATTAGTTACAAACTGTATGGCCGTGGCAGGCTTCTTGCTAACTGTTCTTACAGCTTAAATTAATCCATTTCTATAAATCTATACCTTGCCACATGGCTCGTGGCTTACCGGGATCTTCACATGCGGCTTGTCGTGGTGGCGGCTGGCAGTGTCTCCCTCACCCAGCTTCCTGTTCTCTCAATTCTCCTCTCTGTTAGTCCCGCCTATACTTCCTGCCTGGCCACTGGCCAATCAGTGATTTATTTATTGACCAATCAGCAACACATTTGACACACAGACCATCCCACAGCAGCACAAGGCCCTGGGTTTGGTCCTCAGCTCCAGAAAAAAAAAAGAAGAAAAAAACTATAAACAAAAGATACTATCCATAACGCATTGAACGAATAAAAACCACCCACCCTACCTTTTGGGAATGTGGGTGTCATGTTCTTAAAACTATTTCCTGCTCTCTGGGGGTGATGGCATCTTTAGGGGATAATGAAAAGAAAAATTTTGGGTTAATTGTCAAGTCCTGAGAGAGGTAGCTGTATCATTTGTTGTCCAGTCTCTGTATGGGAAAGTGCAGGGCTTGTCTCAAGTCCTTGCTAGAGTAGTCTGTGAGGCTGGATCATCTCAGCTAGCCATCTCAAAATTGTCTTGAGCCATTTATAGTCCAAAGTTGATCTTTAGGCGGTGTTTGTCAGCTTAATGGTGTCATTATCATTGTCTGTGTGGAATCATTGTTGTGGGGCCCTATCATCCTTTTGGAGACTTCAAAGGTCACTGTTAGGTATAAAATTCATACCTTAAAAAAGTTTTAAAGAGTTAAAATAAAACCAAAGGATTATGAGATTAGTAGCAATAGAATGCTCCCTTAATTTTGGTTTTTCTTCTGTCGCATAATAGGTGGCTTTTCTGACATGATACAGAGATTTTGCATTTTCCTTTAACAAGTATGCTTGGGTTTAGAAAAGGAGAGAGCCCTGCTCTAACTCCAAAGCCAGCTTTAATTTTTGGTTGAACTGAGACTGTATAAAGATCATTTGTGTTATCTGTTGGTAGAGAACAGCGTGAACAAACGTTTAAGAAGATTTATAAAATTTTATCCTGTTAGATATGTGATATACCAATAGGCCATTTTACTTTTTTTGGGATATTTTTATCTGAATGATTTGTCCTTTTTCTTCAGATGTCTCATTTGTCCAGTGTTCTTCAGATTCCTTAGCCTTCATTCTCCTGAAAGACAAAAACAAAACCCTTCCCCAACCCTAACTTTGAGGAGTGTCCCTTTTGGCAAGTTATATCTGAGCAAATGAAAAGCATTGCTTAGTCATATAAGTTAGTTTAAATTGGATGGTCATGCTGGTTGTTCAAATCAGACCTTTATCCGTTTTGGTTTTATCCATAGCTTTTCTTCTCCTGTGGAAACAAAAGCAAAACCTTGTGCCCAACATAACACATATCCTGGTTTCCAGTTAGAGGGCAGCACATCTTTAAAGTACACAGGTTGATTTAATTCGATAGTTTTTTCTATTATCCAATGTCTCCTTTCTGTATATTTAGCATGTCCTTTAGAGTTCAATATGATCTTTCTATGATCAAAGAAAGGCTTGGCCTGGAGGATTGTATGGTATACCTGTAATATGCTTTATATTGTAATTAGCAAAAAACTGTTTATTTTACCAGAGATATATGCTGGAGCATTGTCAGTCTTCATTTGTACAGGTATTCCCATGATGGTCATAACTTCTAGGAAACATGTGATTACAGAATTAGCTTTTTCAGAACTCAGAGCAGTTGTCCATTGAAATCCTGAATAGGTATCAATGGTGTGGTGTAAATATTTTAATTTTCCAATTCTGCATAATGAACACATCCATCTGCCAGATTTCATTCTTTGAGTACCCTTTGGGTTACTTCCTGCAGGTAGTAGAGTTTGGTTGAATAAAGAACAATCAGGACATTTCCTTATAATTTCCTTGGCTTGTTGGCAGGTTATAGAAAAATCCTTTTTCAAACCCTTACTATTGACATGATGTTTTTTATGAAATTCTGAGGCCTCCAACACATTTTCTATCAATAATTGATCAATTTCATCATTACCTTGTGCTAGAGGATCAGGCAGATGCGTATAGATCAGATGTATGTTTTATATAAGGAATGATTCCTATTCCTGATTATTTCTTGTATCTGAATAATAATGAAGTTAATTCTGACTCATCGAGGATAAATTCAGCAGTTTCAATGTGTAAAACAACTCTTTCTGCATACTGAGAGTCAGTAACTATGTTAAGAGGCTCAGTAAAATCCATTAATACCAACAGAAAGACATATAATTCTGACTTTTGGGCAGTATTATAAGGACTTTGATCCACCTTACTTAAATTTTAACCTGACTTTAATCCCAGATTTGTAACCTTCCTTTCCTGATTTGATTGCATGAGCATAAAATGTAGGGGTTCCAGATATTGGTGATTCCCATATAATGTGAGGCAGGATCCAGTTAGTTCTCTTTATAAATTGAATTCTCTTGCTTTTGGAATATTTGTTATTAATCTCTCCCCAAAAATTACTGCAAGCTCTTTGCCAAGGTTCACTTTCTGCCCATAACTTGTCAATTTCATCATTAGTTAAAGGTACTACAATTTCTACTGGGTCTATTGCTGCTAATTAACGAAGTCTCAATTTTCTTTTTAAAATCAACTCAGAAATCATTTCCACACTCGTCTTTAATTTCTTACTCTGTTTATTTGGTAGAAATATACATTCCAATATGATATCTTACCTCTGAATTAAAATTCCTACAGGTGAATGCTTAGAGGGTAAAAATAACCAGAATGCAATCAAGCTTCAGATCCAATTGATCCTCGTGTGCATCCTGTAATTTCTTTTCCACCAAAGCCGATTCTGTCTCAGCTTCAGCCGATAATTGTATTGAACAATTTAAGTCCTTGTCACCCTCTAAAGTTTTGAACAAATTACTCATCTCATCATTTTTAACCCCAATAGTGGGCTGCAGATTGAAAATGTCTCCTAACAATCTTTGAAAGTCATTAAGAGTCCCTAATTGAAGCCAGGCGGTGGTGGCACACGCCTTTAATCCCAGCACTCAGGAGGCAGAGTCAGGAGGATCTCTGTGAGTTCGAGGCCAGCCTTGGCTACCAAGTGAGTTCCAGGAAAGGCGCAAAGCTACACAGAGAAACCCTGTCTCGAAAAACCAAAAAAAAAAAAAAAAAAAAGAGTCCCTAATTGAGCCAGGCAGTGGTGGTACAGCACTTAGGAGGCAGAGACAGGTGGATCTCAGTGAGTTCAAGGCCAGGCTTGTCTACAAAGTGAGTTGCAGGACAGGCTCCAAAGCTACACAGAGAAACCCTATCTTGAAAAGCAAAAAAAAAAAAAAAAAAAGAGTCCCTAATTGATCTCTCCTAATTTGTACCTTTTCTGGTCTAATTTTTATAGAACTATTTTATATCATAAATAATTAATAGAATCTTCTCTTTGTATTTTTTCAGGAGAAATTTGTAATTCCCAACAAGGCAAAAATGTTTTTTACTTCTTCAAACATTCTTTCTAAAGTATCTACATTTGAATCTGCTAGTAAGATGTTATCCATGTAGTGGTAAACTATAGATTGAGGAAATTGCTTACATATTACTTCCAACAACTGTCATACAAAATATTGGCACAGAGTAGGGCTATTTAACATACCCTGTGCGAGATCCTTTCATTGATATCTTTTAACAGGCCGAGAATTATTATAAGTAGGCACCATGAAGGCAAATTTTGCTCTATCTTTTTCTTGTAAGGTTATTGAGAAAAAACAGTCTTTTAAATCAATAACTTTAAAAGGCCATCTTTTAGGTAATAGAGAAGGCAAAGGAATTCTAAACTATAGAGAGCCCACTGGCTGAATATCTTTGTTAAGAGCTCTTAGATCTGTTATCATTCTCCATTTTATCAGATGTCTTTTTAATAACAAATACAGGAAAATTCCAAGGGCTAGTTGAATCTTCAATATGCTGAGCATTTAACTGTTCTTGTACCATCTGTTCTAAGGCCTGCTGTTTCTCTGTTGTTAAAGGCCATTGCTGAACCCATACAGGCTTGTCTGTTAGCCATTTTAAAGGTAGGGCTATTGGTGGCTTTGAAAGATAGATCAGCAGCCGTTGTACCCTGTTCTTGTACAACCGTAATGGTTGGTGACTGTTCTTTATAATACCTTCTAATATTTTTCCTAGAAACATATGTTAGTTTATAGTTTGTTTCTGAGATTGGAAGAATATTAATCTGGGTATTCCATTGCTATAACAAATCATGTCCCCATAAATTCATGGGTATGTTAGCCACACATGGCCTTAATTTTCCTCCCTGTCCTTCTGACCCTATACATTTGACCCATCTTGCACTCTGTTTCATTTGAGATAATGTTCCAGTCCCTAAAAGCTGAACATTTTACCTCCTAAAGAGGCCAATTTGGATGCCAAAATACTGGTGCAATTATTGTTACATCCGCACCTGTGTCTGCAAGACCTTCAATGACAACATCATTTATTCATATTTTTAATTTATAGAAGTTGGTCAAAGTATTCACTTGATGGTTTCTCCTGAATTTTTTGTTCTCTCTTCTATTGCTGTTCTATCATCCAGAGCAGTCTGGTTTCTTACAATAGACATTAGTTTCTTTAATTGCTCTGTGAAGGAGTTTCCTCCACAATCACAGGAAACAACTGAACCGAATTTGACATGGGGGCCTGCAAGAAGCCCCCCAAGGCATTTCCTGATGGCAGAGTTATCTTGTCTGTCCCTTATTGATCTACATTCCTTAGTCTAATGCCTGCCTTTGCTACAGCTTCTGCATAATCCAGAAGGGAGGGGCATTCTGTTGGGATTAGTCTTAGAAAAAACATTATTTCTAGGAATTCCTTGTTTGCAATCCCTTTTTAGGTGATCTTGTTTACCACAATTGAAACATTTGACATTTTGATTTTTCTTCAAACCTCTGGAGATTACCTCTCCTATTTAAGCATCAACTAGGTTATGAGATTCAATATTGACTGTATCTCAGATCCATTTCTCTAAGGGTGCTGATCTTTCCTTTAATGGTCTAATTACCCTTTTGCATTGTGCATTAGTATTTTAAAAAGCCAGAGATTCAATTATTATTTGTCTAGCTTCTAAATTTGGTATCATTCTATTCACTGCTGAAGTCAATCTTTGTAAGAAATCAGTGAAAGTTTCTTTTGAGCCCTGTATAACTTTAGTATATGACTCAATTTTCTTTCTTACATCTTCAATTCTGTCCCAAGCATTCAAGGCTGCTGCATGGTATAAAGCCAGAGTGTGGTCATCATATAGACATTGCCTTTCTACATTAGCATAATCTTCCTCTCCAAAAAGGTGGTCCTGGAAGATTTCCATATTTCTAACCCTACTTTGTTGCTCAATGATCTTAGCCTCATCTTTCATCTGGTCCCCCACTGTAATTGAGGGCCAGGCTCCAAGACTGCTGTAACCAAGTCTCTCCAGTTTTGAGAGATAATTCTATTACAAGTTGACCACGAGTTTAACATCTGCTTCACAAAAGGTGAATGCATGTCATATGAGAAAATAATTTCCTTTAATCTCCTTAAATCTAACATTTCCACTGGAGTTCATTCAATTTGTTTTTGTTTTTGTTTGTTTTTCGAGACAGGGTTTCTCTGTGTAGCTTTGCGCCTCTCCTGGAACTCACTTGGTAGCCCAGGCCAGCCTCGAACTCACAGAGATCCGCCTGGCTCTGCCTCCCGAGTGCTGGGATTAAAGGCGTGCGCCACCACCGCCCGGCGAGTTCATTCAATTTGTACACAGTCTTGAGGATATCTATCATTTGGCAATTCCTGTAAGATGACTGGACAGATTAAAGTTGGTTTTTTGAAAACCTTAGGCTATTCCTCTCTAACCTTATAATGCAATGCTGGATTGGTTCTCTTTTAGATTCCTCTGTCTGGGTCTGAATATCTCTATGATCTGTTTTAATAAGTTTTTCTAAAACTTGTATCTTAGTATTCATATTAACCAACTTTTTTAGTAATAAAGCAAAAATTATAAAACCAATCATTTATATTACATAAATCCCATCTAAATTATCCCCTCATTTAATTGTTCCACATTCAAATCATCCAATGTAATATCATACAGAAACCTAACTCCCACCATTGTAATAGTGTTTTCCATTTTTTAATGTGGGAAAAAAAAACCTCTCTTTTGACTAATTTTTCCCTTTAAGAATTCCTAATTGTCTCACTAAATCTGCCAATGATGGTGATTCAGATGTCGGTGAAGACATGAGCCTGACTGCTCTGAGTAGAACAGTAGAAGCCCGAATTCTTTTCAAAGCAGCCACCTAGTATGGCTGCAGCCGGAGGAGGGGGTCTATGGAAAGCCACAAGCCAACAAGAGAGAAGAAGCCAAAGAGCCATCCGTCTGCACAGGGGAATGTGCAAAAAACAGCTAACTCCTGCAGTTTTTGGAGCCCAGAGCCTATAAAATTTGCTGCAGATAGGCTACAACAGAAAAATCCCAACTTGCTCAGAGGCTTGAGGAAAAGAAAGGAAAACATTAGCCAGCCTATAGTGACTCCGGCCACAGGTGTCTGCAAAGCCACAGGGTGCTGCAGTCTGCAAGGTTATACAAGTGAGAGCTTATGGTTTCTCAAGAGATTCACTGTAAGAACGGCCATAATACAGTCTTGTGACTGCATCAATTCTGGTGGGTTGACCTTCTGCTTTATCAGCTGAAATCTCACTTGTGTGCTCCTATACTACTAGGCCATATGGCAGGCAGTTAGGCTTGTCAGATGTACTGCTGATCCATTAGGTAACACCCTTGCAGGGTCTAGGAGACAGGTGGGCTACAGATGCATAGCTTTGTTTCTTGTGCAAATGAAGCTCAGAACTTCCTTCCCCAGACAGGGAAAAGGGCATTCCAGAGCAACTGACTCAGAACAAAGGAGTTTTTGCATATCCAGTTAGAATGAAGGATGAGGCAGGATTCCTGGTCTGGGCAGAGCTGTGTGAGGAGGAGGGGAGAAGGAGAGTTTCTGTACATGGTAAGACAGAGTTGTGTGGCTGGAGAGAAAGGAACAAGGTAGATCTTTTGTAGAGTGTGGCTCAGGCTAAGGAGTGATGCTGTGGGATGTATGGCAAATGTGTTGCTAATTAATCAATAAAACACTGATTGGCCGTTGGCTAGGCAGGAAGTATAGGCGGGGCAAGGAGGAGAATAAAGCTGGGAAGTGGAAGGCTGAGTCAGAGAGACACTGCCAGCCGCCACGATGAGAAACAGCTTGTGAAGATGCCGGTAAGCCACGAGCCATGTGGCAAGGTATAGATTAAAGGAAATGGATTAATTTAAGCTGTAAGAACAGTTAGCAAGAAGCCTGCCACGGCCATACAGTTTGAAAGCAACATAAGTCTCTGTGTTTACTTGGTCGGGTCTGAGAGGCTGTGGGACTGGCAGGTGAAAGAGATTTGCCCTGACTGTGGGCCAGGCAGGAAAACTCCAGCTACAAATGGCACACAAGAATTTCATAGCAGAAGACAGCTGATATATTTGTGAATACCGCTAGGCAGTGGTGGCACACGTCTTTAATCCCAGCATGCAGGAGGCAGAGGCAGGCGGATCTCTGTGAGTCTGAGGCCAGCCTGGGCTACAGAGTGAGTTCGTGGAAAGGCACCAAAGCTACACAGAGAAACCCTTGTCTCCAAAAACCAAAAACCAAAAAAGAAAAAAGAAAAAAAAACTGAATACCACAAATATTCCTTGATAAATCGCGTGCTGCTCGTGGCTGGCCGCCGCAGGAGAGAGAGGGAGAGAGGAAAGGGAAGGGGGGAGAGAGAAAGAGGGAGAGAAGACAGGCAGAAGGAAGGAGCAGAAAGGAAAAAGGGACACACAAAGAGCCCACCTGCTTTTTAGGCTGGGACGCCTTCGCAGGCTGATGACGTAATTAAGGACAGAATCCTTACATCCTAGACTTTCACTTATTATAAAAAAGCAGAGCCCGGCGGTGGTAGCGCACGCCTTTAATCTCAGCACTCAGGAGGCAGAGCCAGGCGGATCTCTGTGAGTTCGAGGCCAGCCTGGGCTACCAAGTGAGTCCCAGGAAAGGCCCAAAGCTACACAGAGAAACACTGTCTCAAAAAACAAAAAACAAACAAACAAACAAAAACAGGTAGATGGGATAGGGGCGTCGTTCCTCTCAAAAACTGCTTCCAGCTGACAATTGGAGGTCGGTTGGCTCTTGGGGGAGTCTTCCGAGGTAGACAGGCGTTGTGGGATGCTATCTGTCATCCGTTTGTTCTGGAGACATGTATCCCTCTTGGCTGTGGCTGGGAACTTTCTGTTTGACAAGATGTTGATGATCTCTGGACTCCAGTTCTGTGGTGGTCCTGTACCATTAGCTGAACAGTGAGTTAGAACAGGGAACTGGGAAGAGAAAAGCTTGTGGTGCATGAGAATTTATTTTTTGGAATTAGGGAAAAGGCAAAAATCAGGGCCCTGTCTGTATGCACGTGAGAATGAGTGGGTGGAGTTAAGGTGAGTTAGGGCGAGTTGTAGAAACTAAGCCCACCCATTTGAGCCTGCCCACTGCCGGCGGAAGTCAGACAGAAAAGGTTTCACATGGCAGACCCAGAAGTGGGGAAGGAGAAGGGTTTAGTTAGAACTTTAGTAGAAATCTTGGGGATAAAGTAACTCATTTGCCCGTTCGCTGGCAGAAGTTCCCGAGACGCTATTATGCGGGCCAGGTTTACTGGTGCCCGCCCCTATCTGCCAATGTAGGTGGTAAATGTATCATATCTGCCCCTTTGTCTCATGGCTGTAGCTGAGAGAAAAATAAAAAATTAAAATAACAAACCAGGACTCCAATCTCGGGCATCCCCGAGAGTGAAGAGAGATCTAAGAGTCAGCTCGTTTGCCGTCCTCTTCGTCAAGGGATGGGAAGGGCTGTGGCTGCACTGCAGTTGGTCCTCCATTGGACCTGAGACAGCACTGACACCCTCATCAGGAGCGAAAATGTGTCTGCCATTGTCAGCACAAGGACAACCCCTGGGGTGTCTGTCGAAAAGAATATAGCTCAGACTACAGCCGCAAGAATGGCAGACTCACTGTGGTGAAGAATCATGGCGGTATCAGTAGTGGTAGCTGTATAGGGGTCCAGCAGAGGTGAGGGACACATGCATGCTCACAGTCTCAATGTCTCGCTGGATGGGGGACGAGGTGGCAGGTGGCAGCAGTCACAGCAGGTCCTCTGTGCTCGGTGGTGTATCTGAGTCATAGCACCAATGTTGGTTAAATGGCGGCCAGGCCGACAGAGGAGAGTGCTAGAGGAGAGTCACAAGCCATGGTTACCTTTTTAGAGCTTTATTGGGAGGGGGGAGAGAAAGAGGGAGAGAGAGAGAGAAAGAGAGAGAGAGAGAGAGAGAGAGAGAGAGAGAGAGAGAGGAAAGGGAAGGGGAGAGAGAGAGGGAGAAAAGACAGAAGGAAGGAGCAGAAAGGAAAGAGAGAGACACACACAGAGGGCACACCCACTTTTTAGGCTGGGATGCCGTCCCAGGCTGATGACGTAATTAAGGACACCCACTACAAAAATTCCTTGACTTTTCTAGGTATATCTTTAATATACAGCTGAATCTCTATAACATGTTCTTGCGGCCCACTGCACTACACATATCCTCACTTTGGTTTATTGGATATAGACATTTGCCTAGGAAACTTACTGCCTGTTTCCTAACCCTGAGAGAGAATAGAGAAAGCCATTGCTTGTTTAGCCGGTGCAGGAGTAAGGTAGTTAGTTCCCTTTTCCGGCATTTAGAGACAAACCCTGGTTTGCTTGGTTTGGGTAGCCAGAATTCGTCAGGCCCCGGACCTTGTACTATATACCATAAATCCCCCTCGTCCTAACTGCTTAGGTGATAGATGAAAATTGTAAATCTACAGAAGTCCCGTTTAGTTAGCCACACTGGCAAAAATGCTGGCATGAACTAGACTCCACGGTTTCCTTCCATAGGTATGCCAGTCACCATAGCAACCCTGATGCTGTTCAGTGATGCCCCGGCCAGGGGGCAGAGAAAGACTGCCGACCACCGCGCCCTTACTTGTTTTCTTTCACATTGTATCTATCACTACCCGATGTTTAATTAAGCACACCTAGGAATGTAGTATCTTGCACTGATGTCCTTATAATTTAGAGCCTATTAAATCAGCCTTTCTGCCTCTTAGCACAGCCCAGCACACCTTTCTAGCCATGCCTCCCAGGAACCATAAAAATGCTAACAGTGTCACTTGGGACAGCACCTACTTGCTTTATAATCCTGAGAGAAATTCTAGCTCTGTAACTTCGCCATTACCAGGGAATAGCCTTTGTTTTGTGTGTGTATACAAACTGGAAACTTTGTAGCACAGAGAAGAATAAAGAGACACGCTGTGAATATGGTGGGAGCAGATTCATTCCTTGGCCCTCAGATCCCTCAGATTTTCCTCGCTTGTTGGAACACCGTTTTTTGAACCCTGACAGAGGGCTTTAATGCTGGCCTTTAAAGGACCTCGACAACAGGCAAGGGGCTTTTTGGTAATTCATGCCTCAAAAGGTGGGCACCAGATGTCGCAGGAATTCTACTTGGTCTTAATAATAAAAAGCTGGAGCCAGATATTGGGGTAAATGCTGAAAGATCAGAGAGACAAAAGAGCAAGCCATGGCTACCTCTTTTCTCATCAATTCCTGAGCCTGAGATAGGGAGGAGTTCCTGTCTCCTCCTGCCTTATATTCATTCCTCTGCTGGCACAGCCAGTTCATCCTGTCTCCACCTCCCTAGTGCTGGGATTAAAGGTACGTGCCTCCCAAGTACTGGGATCAAAGGCATGAGATCCCAAGTGCTGGGATTAAAGGTGTGTGCCACCACTACCTGGCTTCTATGGTTAACTAGTGGCTACCTCCGCACTCTGATCTCCAGACAAGCTTTATTTGTTAGAGCACAAATAAAATATGACCACAGAGCCGGGCGGTGGTGGCGCACGCCTTCAATCCCAGAACTCGGGAGGCAGAGCCAAGCGGATCTCTGTGAGTTCAAGGCCAGCCTGGGCTACCAAGTGAGTTCCAGGAAAGGCACAAAGCTGCACAGAGAAACCCTGTCTCGAAAAAAAAAAAAAAATGACCACAGGTATAAAATATTTATTTATTTATTTTTTTTATTATGGTGAGAGGGATAAGGTCTTTAGTCATCCATGCTGTTATAACTCTCCTCCAGTGCCCTCAGTGTGGCCGGCTCATTGACAGGCTCTGGGGGTTTCTCGTGGTATGAACTTTGGCAGGTGGGGACAAGTGCTGAAGCAGAGTGTGATGTGGCTCCAGGGTGCTGAACCTGAGTTGCCTTGGTGCCACACCTGCTCCACCTGGTGGTCAAACATTGTCACTATATCTGAATACCTTCACAACACAACCATCCCAGGATCATCTTCATAACTGGTAAGACACTTGGGAACTTTTAAATGGTAAACTAGGCTACTAAATAAATAAACGAATAAATAAACAATTGCCTGATAATATGCAAACCTTAGAAAAACTTAATAATTGTAAGATACAAACCTTAGAAGAGCTTAGTACTGATAATATGCAAGCCCTACAAATAATTACTAAAGAAAATAATGCAATTTTGACTGGTAAGTTACAAGCCTTAGAAAAACTTACTAAAACAGATAATAGAGATATTCAGACACAGACAGAGGAATTTAAAGGAGAACACAACACACTTCCTTCAGATGCAAGTCATTAGCAGACCATGTCTCTGCCTCACCAGGAAACTACTAATGTTCCTGTGGAATGAAGTAGAATTTTATAAGATCACAAAATTTAAAATTTCTGTTTTGGTATTAATGACATTATAAAGTGCTAATCCTAACCTTAGGCTTCATGTAGATTCATGTGATTTCAGGCTTGAGTCTGAAACAGATATTTAGAAATTAAGCCTGGGTATCCCAGATGATCATGGTCCTTTAACCTCCCTAAGTTTTACAGCTTATGACATTTAATATGTTTAAGTTTTCTGCAGTGAACGATAAACATTCCTAACATCGATCTCCGAAGTCTCCAAAATCCACGACAATTCTACCTGGATTGTGGTAACTCCACTAAGCTGATAAACACCACGCAAAGATCGACTTTGGACTACAAACTGCTGAGGATAATTCCGAGGTGGTTAACTGAGATGGTCCACCTTCATGTACTACTGCAGCCAGGACTTCAGATAAGCTTTATACTTTCTCATTACTCAGAGACGGGCAACAAACGATCCAGCCAGTTCTCCTGAGAATTGACCATTGTCTCAGTTTTTTTCAGGGTCCCCTAGAGATGTGATCATGCCCCAGACTGCAGGAAATAATTTTAAGTACACAATGCCCACACTCCCAAGAGGTGGGATGGGTGTGTGGTTTTTGGTCTTTCACTGGGTTATGGGTATTTGAAATCATGTAGGGGTTGGTTACAAGTTGATATTGGTATGGTCAGGAAAAAAGAAATTAGATTCAGAGATCTAGTTCTAAAAAGAAAAAAGGGCATACAGAAATAATAGGATAAAAGGGTAGATTATTGAATCTACTTTTAAACTAAAAAAGCAACTACTAGTCTTAAATATTTTACATTGGTATGGATTTTTGTATGTTG
This sequence comes from Peromyscus eremicus, assembly GCF_949786415.1. Taxonomy (NCBI): domain Eukaryota; kingdom Metazoa; phylum Chordata; class Mammalia; order Rodentia; family Cricetidae; genus Peromyscus; species Peromyscus eremicus. Next base: position 63,348,248 of record NC_081421.1, read on the forward strand.
ACACAAATTTAAGGTTATTTTTGTTATATTGTATGTATGTTTCTACTCTTGTTTAAGATATTTTGTATATTGATATAAATTTAAAGTTATTTTGTTAGAACATGCTGTACATGCATTTCTACTGTTGTTTAAGGTATTGTACCTGTGTGTCAAAGAACCTCCATACAGAGTTTTGTAGATGTAACCAACCGTCTTATTAAATAAGAAACACAGAACCAATGCAAAGAAGAAAGCCAAGAGATCAGAGCTAAGAGCCTTACCCATCTGCTGCAGCTAGCCTCTTCAGCCAAGAGAGACCTACTTCCTGAGTGTTTGTCTTTATATAGACTTTCTGTTCTGCCTTCTCATTGGTTGTAAACCCAACCACATGACCGCCTCGTCACTGCCTGTTTGTACAGACCTCCAGGTCTTCTATGGTTGGTATTGAGATTAAAGTCATGTGTCTCCAATGCTGGCTGTATCCTTGAACACACAGAGATCTACCTAGCTCTGCCTACCAAATGCTGGGATTAAAGGTGTGCACCACCACCACCCAGCTTACCTATGGCTTGCTAACAGCTCTGACCCCCGGGCAACTTTATTTATTAACATACAAATAATATTTTAATACAAATAAAATATCACCATATTTCCCCTTTTCTATTTTAATAAAAAAAGGAAAAAGGTTATAACTAACATAAAAACTATATACAAAAGTACAATAACTATATACAATATATACAAGTAATAAATACCTAAACAATGTCTAGTCCATTTGTATTTGACAAATTCAGAGAAAATAATTCCATTATCTATCCTATTTTGGTAAGTCCAAATGTATCTAATTCACTTTCTATCCTAATTAATCTTCAACTATAACTAACTAATCTTCAACTCCCTCAGAGATCCAAGAAGGAAAATAATATTACCTAATAAAAAAATAAAAACAAGAAGTACATGCAAGCAACTTCCAAAAAATTGTGAGTTGACAGAAACAGCCAGCTGCCTGGACAGTCACTGAGGTTTCTCCGCAGTGTTGGGGCATCATCTTCAGCCTATAGGCTTAGCATATCTGAAAGACTCACTTGTGAAGTAGGATGTAAACAAGGTCAACAGTTCAACCTCACATTGGGTGAAAGCAGTCCATGTACCAGAAACACTTGAATTCCACTAGTGTCATGTCGTGATTCAGGATTTTAAATTCTGGAAATTGTTGATGGTTTTTTAATTCAGCTGTCCATTCTTCTTGGCTGTGTATATGTGGCTTCATCTCAGCATCCTGTTCTTCTCCATATCCTTCTACTAAATGCCAGTCTACTATTGAGAGGTGTGAGCTTAGTTATTCTTCCAGAATAACTGTTTCAGTTGCTGTTCCACTGCACATCAGAAGCCATCAGCCCACTGCCTGTTCAGCTGCCTTCGAAGAAAAGGGCACTGTACCTTTTCCGGACTGCGAAGGCCACTTCAGGGATGGTGCCATATTGTCCTGGCCTCAGAAGATGCCTTTTGATAAAGCCATAACCACACTTGTTTTGGCAAGAATCAGTAGTCCTTTGTTTCATGTCCTGTCCGTCCTGTTTGTTAGCAGTTGATTCGAGGATACTTTGTTGTCCAGTGGCTAACTTTTGCCACAATGAAAGTTAACTCCATATGCAGTTTCTTCAATGCCCATATTTTCTCTGAAGTAGATTGGTACTGCCAGAAGCCCACATGTCTCATAGTCATAACAAAAAAGAAAAATTTTCTAAGTTATTAAAACATTTTAAAAGCCATATTCTGTAGATCTCTGAAGGGTTTGAAGATGACCTGTCTATCTAAAATATATCTGCTCAATTTTGAAAACATACCTAATATGACTACAAGTTCTATTATAATGTCTAATTACTAAGTTTCATTTCTTTATATCCTAATAGTTGGTAATAATAACATTCAAGGATCAGAAAATTGCATTACATTGTTAAATGAACGGTATAAGTACAATTAGAAATATACATATAGCATTTTCTAACAATATCAATTTCAATACATATATAATTTGTATACAATATAAAACAATCCAATCCAATGTAAAGTATTTAAAACTAGTAATTGTCTTTTCCTTTTTTTCTCTCTCTTTTTTTTTCTTTCTTTTTTTTTTTTTGGTTTTTCGAGACAGGGTTTCTCTGTGTAGCTTTGCGCCTTTCCTGGGACTCACTTGGTAGTCCAGGCTGGCCTCGAACTCACAGAGATCCGCCTGGCTCTGCCTCCCGAGTGCTGGGATTAAAGGCGTGCGCCACCACCGCCCGGCCTCTTTTTTTTTTTATAAAAAAACAAGAATCTTAAATCTAACCTCCTTTGCTTAGCCCTTTTCCTAACCCTTGACAACAACTTGTAACCACCCCCCTAAACAATGAAAATTATCCCAGACCCAAAACCCATTAAAAAGACCAAAAAACCACCCGCCCCACACCACCTCTTTGGGAATGTGAGCATCATATTCTTAAAATTGCTTCCTGCTGGGTATGGGCGAAGTTATCTTTATCCTGAAAGAAAAATTTTAGGATAATTGTCAAATTCTAGGAAAGGTAACTATATCCTTCGTTATCCAGTCTGTGTATAATGCCAAAGTTCAGGGTTTATCTCAAGTCCTTATTCAAGTAGTCTTTGAGACTGGATCATCCCAGCTAGCCCTCTCAAAATTGCTCTGAGCACTTTGTAGTTCAAAGCTGACCTGTAGATGATGTTTGTCAGCTTAATGATATTATTATTGTCCATGTGGAATTGTTGTTGT